>NW_027068007.1:0-7307 GCF_032884065.1 Artemia franciscana
TTTTAATCGTCTATCTATTATATTTTCAATGAGGTTGATTGGGTAGCCATTGCAGAATAGAATGTCCTTAACATAGTCTAACTCGGATTTTACATGATTACGTGAACATATTTTTAGAACCCTGTCGACTAAAGAAATTACTACCCCTCTTTTTACACAAGGAGGGTGATTTGACGAGAAATGTAGATACCGATCATTATGGGTTGGCTTTCTATATATAGAAAAATCCAGGCTGGGAATATTTTTTATAATTAAAACATCCAAAAAAGGGAGCTTTCCTGAATCTTCCAGTTCTATTGTGAATTGAAGATTCGAATCAAAAGAATTCAAATGTGCCAAAAAAACTTTTAGAGAGTTCTGACCATGTTCCCAAACAGCAAGAATATCATCAACGAAACGAAACCAGAGAGAGTGTTTTAAGGGGAAACTATGCAAAGCAGACTGTTCTATGAAATCCATGTAAAAATTTGCCAAAAAAGGAGACAAAACAGTGCCCATGGGCAGGCCCTTGACCTGAAGGAAAAATTTTTCTCGAAACCTAAAATATAAAGAGAACTTGTTGCAAAGACGTACAAGCGTCATTATTGTGTCAATTTCCAAGGTTTTGTAATCTGCCCAAGTAGAATTTTCCTCTAATTTTCTTTGTAAGGCCTGTTCACATTTATGGACATCGCATGAAGTGTACATGGAAATTGCATCAAAACTAGATAAGATAGTTTTTTCTGTTATACTATGATTTTTCAGCTTCTCAACAAGATCTATGGAATTTTTTATATAAGATTTCTGTGTTGTTAGAAGATACTTGAAAATTGTAGCTAAGAATTTTCCTACGCCTGTAGCTGGAGAGCTATAACATGCTACAATAGGACGTAACGGAGTATCCTTCTTATGAATTTTGGGTATACCGTAAAATTTCGGGGCTGAACAACCTTTTGGGTAAAATTTTCTGTACATTTGAGGGGTGATTAGTCTATTATCTTTTAAAATTTCTAATTCTTTCCTCAACTGCTTGGTGTATTTATCTGTGGGATCAGTTTTTATTTCTTTATAAGTATTTTTATCCAATAAAAGGCTATTTATTTTATTTTGATAATCTGCAGAATCCATAATCACAACTGTGTTTCCTTTGTCCGCTCTTGTAATTACTGTATTTTTATCTTTTTTCAATTTTTTGAGGATTTTAATTTTTTCCTTTGATTGAGATGTAAGCGTTAATGGCGGCTTATAATCAAGAATACTCTTTACTATTTCCCCTCTTAGTAAGTCTGGATTTTCAACTTCACCATGAGAGCTAAAAATACCGGACTCCACACTCGTAATAATTTCTGATATATTTACGCGTGTCTGAGCCATTGCAAATTTAGGTCCTTTTGATAGAATACTTAGCTCCTTGGGTGTGAAAACCTTGGAGGATAGATTTTCCAAAGGAGAGCCAGGACAAAATCTAGGAAGGAAAATCCGTGTTTGTTGAAAATGTTGAAATTCGAGTTTCGAAAATTTTTCTGATAAGCGGGTTTTCGCTAAATTAAAAACGTGTCGGAAAGACCTTTGCGAGATCTCTAAAATTTGGAGAAAATCCGGAACGGATAAAGTCTGATGTAAGAAAGATTTGAAATTTGATATTTTATTACTAAGGACATATCTTTTGAGTCTATGGTCTTTTAAAATATGTGTTAGAGCTTTGAAACCCATTCTCTGACTAAATGGGCCCTCAGATTGTGTACCTAAGTGTAAATTGTAACGCAGAGAAGGAGGAAGAATTCGATTTCTTTTGCAAGTTTCTAAGAAATTGAATTGACAAATAAGATTTGCGTGTTTTTTAACAGAATTTAAAAAATCTAAAATAATATTGGTCAAATGCTCCCCGTAAGCTTGACGTAAATACGTTCTGAGACCATACTGGCTATGCATGACATATGAGAACAAAGAAAGGGAACAAAAAAATGAAAAGAGAAAAAACAAATAGGTGAAAAAACGAGGATTTTATCAGCCAGTAGCTAAATATTGAAAAACAAGCAAATATTTCGACAAGGACCTCCGCCAAGGTCGTCCTCAGTGCTCAAAGAAAACAAAGAAAAAAAAACAAAAAAACAAAAAAAACAAAAAAAACAGCAAAATCTAACCTTTATAAGTGACCTGCACGAGAGGAAGACAGATACTGACTTAACCAACAAAAAACCAAGTTTAAATCAATGAAAGAGAAGTTACCAATTAGATTGAATAAGTATCCTTTGCCTTGCAACAGATTTCGCCTGTCTACAATTTCGGTTTTCATTAGATATGCGGATATGTTGTCTTAAATTAGATTGAGCGGAAATGTTCATAGATTCTTTTAATATTAAATTATTATAAATTGGGCTTAAGGAAATATCCCCCGTGTCTCTATTTATAGCCAAATTTCTATTTATATGTTTTTTTATCTCAATAGCCTCTTTAAAAGATTGCGGTAGACCATTTACAGTAGATATTAAAGTTGCCTCTTCAAAAAGAACTAAATGGGCAGGATTTTCGTATATATGCTGGGCCAGAGCTTGAATCAAAGTTGTCATTTTTATTTTCCAGTCTCAGGGACTTGTCTATTGAAATTTTGTGTTCTTGCAATCGTTCCCCTAGTTGTTGATTGGTCCTTCCAATGTAAAATCTTCCACATGAACAAGGGACTCTGTAGACACCACTACCTAGTATAGGGTCCGTTTTATCCTTTCCCGAGTTGAAAAAATGTTCAACTTTTTGTTCAGTTTTAAAAGAAACAGAGAGATTATGTCTTTTTAAAATTTTTCCAAGTTTGTCGCTGAGTTTTGATACGTATGGTAATGTAGTGAAAGTTTTTTTCTCAATTGCCAGTGTACCTGAATCAAGGGGGACGGGCTTCCTGTTTTCCTGTTTAATCTTTTTTAATCGTCTATCTATTATATTTTCAATGAGGTTGATTGGGTAGCCATTGCAGAATAGAATGTCCTTAACATAGTCTAACTCGGATTTTACATGATTACGTGAACATATTTTTAGAACCCTGTCGACTAAAGAAATTACTACCCCTCTTTTTACACAAGGAGGGTGATTTGACGAGAAATGTAGATACCGATCATTATGGGTTGGCTTTCTATATATAGAAAAATCCAGGCTGGGAATATTTTTTATAATTAAAACATCCAAAAAAGGGAGCTTTCCTGAATCTTCCAGTTCTATTGTGAATTGAAGATTCGAATCAAAAGAATTCAAATGTGCCAAAAAAACTTTTAGAGAGTTCTGACCATGTTCCCAAACAGCAAGAATATCATCAACGAAACGAAACCAGAGAGAGTGTTTTAAGGGGAAACTATGCAAAGCAGACTGTTCTATGAAATCCATGTAAAAATTTGCCAAAAAAGGAGACAAAACAGTGCCCATGGGCAGGCCCTTGACCTGAAGGAAAAATTTTTCTCGAAACCTAAAATATAAAGAGAACTTGTTGCAAAGACGTACAAGCGTCATTATTGTGTCAATTTCCAAGGTTTTGTAATCTGCCCAAGTAGAATTTTCCTCTAATTTTCTTTGTAAGGCCTGTTCACATTTATGGACATCGCATGAAGTGTACATGGAAATTGCATCAAAACTAGATAAGATAGTTTTTTCTGTTATACTATGATTTTTCAGCTTCTCAACAAGATCTATGGAATTTTTTATATAAGATTTCTGTGTTGTTAGAAGATACTTGAAAATTGTAGCTAAGAATTTTCCTACGCCTGTAGCTGGAGAGCTATAACATGCTACAATAGGACGTAACGGAGTATCCTTCTTATGAATTTTGGGTATACCGTAAAATTTCGGGGCTGAACAACCTTTTGGGTAAAATTTTCTGTACATTTGAGGGGTGATTAGTCTATTATCTTTTAAAATTTCTAATTCTTTCCTCAACTGCTTGGTGTATTTATCTGTGGGATCAGTTTTTATTTCTTTATAAGTATTTTTATCCAATAAAAGGCTATTTATTTTATTTTGATAATCTGCAGAATCCATAATCACAACTGTGTTTCCTTTGTCCGCTCTTGTAATTACTGTATTTTTATCTTTTTTCAATTTTTTGAGGATTTTAATTTCTTCCTTTGATTGAGATGTAAGCGTTAATGGCGGCTTATAATCAAGAATA
This sequence comes from Artemia franciscana, assembly GCF_032884065.1. Classification (NCBI taxonomy): domain Eukaryota; kingdom Metazoa; phylum Arthropoda; class Branchiopoda; order Anostraca; family Artemiidae; genus Artemia; species Artemia franciscana. The sequence continues at coordinate 4,130 of NW_027068007.1, forward strand.
CTCTTTACTATTTCCCCTCTTAGTAAGTCTGGATTTTCAACTTCACCATGAGAGCTAAAAATACCGGACTCCACACTCGTAATAATTTCTGATATATTTACGCGTGTCTGAGCCATTGCAAATTTAGGTCCTTTTGATAGAATACTTAGCTCCTTGGGTGTGAAAACCTTGGAGGATAGATTTTCCAAAGGAGAGCCAGGACAAAATCTAGGAAGGAAAATCCGTGTTTGTTGAAAATGTTGAAATTCGAGTTTCGAAAATTTTTCTGATAAGCGGGTTTTCGCTAAATTAAAAACGTGTCGGAAAGACCTTTGCGAGATCTCTAAAATTTGGAGAAAATCCGGAACGGATAAAGTCTGATGTAAGAAAGATTTGAAATTTGATATTTTATTACTAAGGACATATCTTTTGAGTCTATGGTCTTTTAAAATATGTGTTAGAGCTTTGAAACCCATTCTCTGACTAAATGGGCCCTCAGATTGTGTACCTAAGTGTAAATTGTAACGCAGAGAAGGAGGAAGAATTCGATTTCTTTTGCAAGTTTCTAAGAAATTGAATTGACAAATAAGATTTGCGTGTTTTTTAACAGAATTTAAAAAATCTAAAATAATATTGGTCAAATGCTCCCCGTAAGCTTGACGTAAATACGTTCTGAGACCATACTGGCTATGCATGACATATGAGAACAAAGAAAGGGAACAAAAAAATGAAAAGAGAAAAAACAAATAGGTGAAAAAACGAGGATTTTATCAGCCAGTAGCTAAATATTGAAAAACAAGCAAATATTTCGACAAGGACCTCCGCCAAGTCGTCCTCAGTGCTCAAAGAAAACAAAGAAAAAAAAAACAAAAAAACAAAAAAAACAAAAAAAAACAGCAAAATCTAACCTTTATAAGTGACCTGCACGAGAGGAAGACAGATACTGACTTAACCAACAAAAAACCAAGTTTAAATCAATGAAAGAGAAGTTACCAATTAGATTGAATAAGTATCCTTTGCCTTGCAACAGATTTCGCCTGTCTACAATTTCGGTTTTCATTAGATATGCGGATATGTTGTCTTAAATTAGATTGAGCGGAAATGTTCATAGATTCTTTTAATATTAAATTATTATAAATTGGGCTTAAGGAAATATCCCCCGTGTCTCTATTTATAGCCAAATTTCTATTTATATGTTTTTTTATCTCAATAGCCTCTTTAAAAGATTGCGGTAGACCATTTACAGTAGATATTAAAGTTGCCTCTTCAAAAAGAACTAAATGGGCAGGATTTTCGTATATATGCTGGGCCAGAGCTGAATCAAAGTTGTCATTTTTATTTTCCAGTCTCAGGGACTTGTCTATTGAAATTTTGTGTTCTTGCAATCGTTCCCCTAGTTGTTGATTGGTCCTTCCAATGTAAAATCTTCCACATGAACAAGGGACTCTGTAGACACCACTACCTAGTATAGGGTCCGTTTTATCCTTTCCCGAGTTGAAAAAATGTTCAACTTTTTGTTCAGTTTTAAAAGAAACAGAGAGATTATGTCTTTTTAAAATTTTTCCAAGTTTGTCGCTGAGTTTTGATACGTATGGTAATGTAGTGAAAGTTTTTTTCTCAATTGCCAGTGTACCTGAATCAAGGGGGACGGGCTTCCTGTTTTCCTGTTTAATCTTTTTTAATCGTCTATCTATTATATTTTCAATGAGGTTGATTGGGTAGCCATTGCAGAATAGAATGTCCTTAACATAGTCTAACTCGGATTTTACATGATTACGTGAACATATTTTTAGAACCCTGTCGACTAAAGAAATTACTACCCCTCTTTTTACACAAGGAGGGTGATTTGACGAGAAATGTAGATACCGATCATTATGGGTTGGCTTTCTATATATAGAAAAATCCAGGCTGGGAATATTTTTTATAATTAAAACATCCAAAAAAGGGAGCTTTCCTGAATCTTCCAGTTCTATTGTGAATTGAAGATTCGAATCAAAGAATTCAAATGTGCCAAAAAATCTTATAGGGAGTTCTGTCCATATTCCCAAAGAGAAAGTATACTATCACCGAAACGAAACCAGAGATAGTGTTTTAAGGGGAAACTATGCAAAGCAGACTGTTCTATGAAATCCATGTAAAAATTTGCCAAAAAAGGAGACAAAACAGTGCCCATGGGCAGGCCCTTGACCTGAAGGAAAAATTTTTCTCGAAACCTAAAATATAAAGAGAACTTGTTGCAAAGACGTACAAGCGTCATTATTGTGTCAATTTCCAAGGTTTTGTAATCTGCCCAAGTAGAATTTTCCTCTAATTTTCTTTGTAAGGCCTGTTCACATTTATGGACATCGCATGAAGTGTACATGGAAATTGCATCAAAACTAGATAAGATAGTTTTTTCTGTTATACTATGATTTTTCAGCTTCTCAACAAGATCTATGGAATTTTTTATATAAGATTTCTGTGTTGTTAGAAGATACTTGAAAATTGTAGCTAAGAATTTTCCTACGCCTGTAGCTGGAGAGCTATAACATGCTACAATAGGACGTAACGGAGTATCCTTCTTATGAATTTTGGGTATACCGTAAAATTTCGGGGCTGAACAACCTTTTGGGTAAAATTTTCTGTACATTTGAGGGGTGATTAGTCTATTATCTTTTAAAATTTCTAATTCTTTCCTCAACTGCTTGGTGTATTTATCTGTGGGATCAGTTTTTATTTCTTTATAAGTATTTTTATCCAATAAAAGGCTATTTATTTTATTTTGATAATCTGCAGAATCCATAATCACAACTGTGTTTCCTTTGTCCGCTCTTGTAATTACTGTATTTTTATCTTTTTCAATTTTTTGAGGATTTTAATTTCTTCCTTTGATTGAGATGTAAGCGTTAATGGCGGCTTATAATCAAGAATACTCTTTACTATTTCCCCTCTTAGTAAGTCTGGATTTTCAACTTCACCATGAGAGCTAAAAATACCGGACTCCACACTCGTAATAATTTCTGATATATTTACGCGTGTCTGAGCCATTGCAAATTTAGGTCCTTTTGATAGAATACTTAGCTCCTTGGGTGTGAAAACCTTGGAGGATAGATTTTCCAAAGGAGAGCCAGGACAAAATCTAGGAAGGAAAATCCGTGTTTGTTGAAAATGTTGAAATTCGAGTTTCGAAAATTTTTCTGATAAGCGGGTTTTCGCTAAA
>NW_027068008.1:0-7301 GCF_032884065.1 Artemia franciscana
ATTTCAAAAGTTTTAGTTTTCGAGGGTAATAGCTACGTATGTTGGAAAAATGAAGATATTAGACTATTTTATGATTGCACATGGTAAAGAATGTGCTTAAAGGCTCTTTTCCTATTTCAAAAGTTTTAGTTTTCGAGGGTAATAGCTTTGTCTGTGGAAAAAATGAAGATATTAGACTATTTTATGATTGCAAATGGTAAAGAATGTGATTAAAGGCTCTTTTCCTATTTCAAAAGTTTTAGTTTTCGGGGGTAAGAGCTTTGTCTGTGGAAAAAATGAAGATATTAGACAATTTTATGATTGCACATGGTAAAGAATGTGATTAAAGGCTCTTTTCCTATTTCAAAAGTTTTAGTTTTCGAGGGTAATAGCTACGTATGTTGAAAAAATGAAGATATTAGACTATTTTATGATTGCAAATGGTGATTGCAATGTGATTAAAGGCTCTTTTCCTATGTCAAAATTTTTAGTTTTCGAGGGTAATAGCTACGTATGTTGAAAAAATGAAGATATTAGACTATTTTATGATTGCACATGGTAAAGAATGTGATTAAAGGCTCTTTTCCTATTTCAAAAGTTTTACTTTTCGAGGGTAATAGCTACGAAAAATGAAAAAATGAAGATATTAGACTATTTTATGATTGCAAATGGTAAAGAATGTGATTAAAGGCTCTTTTCTTATGTCAAAAGTTTTAGTTTTCGAGGGTAATAGCTACGTATGTTGAAAAAATGAAGATATTAGACTATTTTATGATTGCAAATGGTAAAGAATGTGATTAAAGGCTCTTTTTCTATTTCAAAAGTTTTAGTTTTCGAGGGTAATAGCTACGTATGTTGAAAAAATAAGATATTAGACTATTTTATGATTGCAAATGGTAGAGAATGTGATTAAAGGCTCTTTTCCTATTTCAAAAGTTTTAGTTTTCGAGGGTAATAGCTAAGTATGTTGAAAAAATGAAGATATTAGACTATTTTATGATTGCAAATGGTAAAGAATGTGATTAAAGGCTCTTTTCCTATGTCAAAAGTTTTAGTTTTCGAGGGTAATAGCTACGTATGTTGAAAAAATGAAGATATTAGACTATTTTATGATTGCACATAGTAAAGAATGTGATTAAAGGCTCTTTTCCTATTTCAAAAGTTTTAGTTTTCGAGGGTAATAGCTATGTCTGTGGAAAAAATGAAGATATTAGACTATTTTATGATTGCAAATGGTAAAGAATTTGATTGAAGGCTCTTTTCCTATGTCAAAAGTTTTAGTTTTCGAGGGTAATAGCTACGTATTTTGAAAAAAATGAAGATATTAGACAATTTTATGATTGCAAATGGTAAAGAATGTGATTAAAGGCTCTTTTCCTATGTCAAAAGTTTTAGTTTTCGAGGGTAATAGCTACGTATGTTGAAAAAAATGAAGATATTAGACTATTTTATGATTGCAAATGGTAAAGAATGTGATTAAAGGCTAATTTCCTATGTCAAAAGTTTTAGTTTTCGAGGGTAATAGCTACGTATGTTGAAAAAATGAAGATATTAGACTATTTTATGTTTGCACATGGTAAAGAATGTGATTAAAGGCTCTTTTCCTATTTCAAAAGTTTTAGTTTTTGAGGGTAATAGCTACGTATGTTGAAAAAATGAAGATATTAGACTATTTTATGATTGTAAATGGTAAAGAATGTGATTAAAGGCTCTTTTCCTATGTCAAAAGTTTTAGTTTTCGAGGGTAATAGCTACGTATGTTGAAAAAATGAAGATATTAGACTATTTAATGATTGCAAATGGTAAAGAATGTGATTAAAGGCTCTTTTCCTATTTCAAAAGTTTTAGTTTTCGAGGGTAATAGCTACGTATGTTGGAAAAATGAAGATATTAGACTATTTTATGATTGCACATGGTAAAGAATGTGCTTAAAGGCTCTTTTCCTATTTCAAAAGTTTTAGTTTTCGAGGGTAATAGCTTTGTCTGTGGAAAAAATGAAGATATTAGACTATTTTATGATTGCAAATGGTAAAGAATGTGATTAAAGGCTCTTTTCCTATTTCAAAAGTTTTAGTTTTCGGGGGTAAGAGCTTTGTCTGTGGAAAAAATGAAGATATTAGACAATTTTATGATTGCACATGGTAAAGAATGTGATTAAAGGCTCTTTTCCTATTTCAAAAGTTTTAGTTTTCGAGGGTAATAGCTACGTATGTTGAAAAAATGAAGATATTAGACTATTTTAAGATTGCAAATGGTGATTGCAATGTGATTAAAGGCTCTTTTCCTATGTCAAAAGTTTTTGTTTTCGAGGGTAATAGCTACGTATGTTGAAAAAATGAAGATATTAGACTATTTTATGATTGCACATGGTAAAGAATGTGATTAAAGGCTCTTTTCCTATTTCAAAAGTTTTACTTTTCGAGGGTAATAGCTACGAATGTTGAAAAAATGAAGATATTAGACTATTTTATGATTGCAAATGGTAAAGAATGTGATTAAAGGCTCTTTTCCTATGTCAAAAGTTTTATTTTTCGAGGGTAATAGCTACGTATGTTGAATAAATGAAGATATTAGACTATTTTATGATTGCAAATGGTAAAGAATGTGATTAAAGGCTCTTTTTCTATTTCAAAAGTTTTAGTTTTCGAGGGTAATAGCTACGTATGTTGAAAAAATAAGATATTAGACTATTTTATGATTGCAAATGGTAAAGAATGTGATTAAAGGCTCTTTTCCTATTTCAAAAGTTTTAGTTCTCGAGGGTAATAGCTAAGTATGTTGAAAAAATGAAGATATTAGACTATTTTATGATTGCAAATGGTAAAGAATGTGATTAAAGGCTCTTTTCCTATGTCAAAAGTTTTAGTTTTCGAGGGTAATAGCTACGTATGTTGAAAAAATGAAGATATTAGACTATTTTATGATTGCACATAGTAAAGAATGTGATTAAAGGCTCTTTTCCTATTTCAAAAGTTTTAGTTTTCGAGGGTAATAGCTATGTCTGTGGAAAAAATGAAGATATTAGACTATTTTATGATTGCAAATGGTAAAGAATTGGATTGAAGGCTCTTTTCCTATGTCAAAAGTTTTAGTTTTCGAGGGTAATAGCTACGTATTTTGAAAAAAATGAAGATATTAGACAATTTTATGATTGCAAATGGTAAAGAATGTGATTAAAGGCTAATTTCCTATGTCAAAAGTTTTAGTTTTCGAGGGTAATAGCTACGTATGTTGAAAAAAATGAAGATATTAGACTATTTTATGTTTGCACATGGTAAAGAATGTGATTAAAGGCTCTTTTCCTATTTCAAAAGTTTTAGTTTTTGAGGGTAATAGCTACGTATGTTGAAAAAATGAAGATATTAGACTATTTTATGATTGTAAATGGTAAAGAATGTGATTAAAGGCTCTTTTCCTATGTCAAAAGTTTTAGTTTTCGAGGGTAATAGCTACGTATGTTGAAAAAATGAAGATATTAGACTATTTCATGATTGCAAATGGTAAAGAATGTGATTAAAGGCTCTTTTCCTATTTCAAAAGTTTTAGTTTTCGAGGGTAATAGCTACGTATGTTGGAAAAATGAAGATATTAGACTATTTTATGATTGCACATGGTAAAGAATGTGCTTAAAGGCTCTTTTCCTATTTCAAAAGTTTTAGTTTTCGAGGGTAATAGCTTTGTCTTTGGAAAAAATGAAGATATTAGACTATTTTATGATTGCAAATGGTAAAGAATGTGATTAAAGGCTCTTTTCCTATTTCAAAAGTTTTAGTTTTCGGGGGTAAGAGCTTTGTCTGTGGAAAAAATGAAGATATTAGACAATTTTATGATTGCACATGGTAAAGAATGTGATTAAAGGCTCTTTTCCTATTTCAAAAGTTTTAGTTTTCGAGGGTAATAGCTACGTATGTTGAAAAAATGAAGATATTAGACTATTTTATGATTGCAAATGGTGATTGCAATGTGATTAAAGGCTCTTTTCCTATGTCAAAAGTTTTAGGTTTCGAGGGTAATAGCTACGTATGTTGAAAAAATGAAGATATTAGACTATTTTATGATTGCACATGGTAAAGAATGTGATTAAAGGCTCTTTTCTTATTTCAAAAGTTTTAGTTTTCGAGGGTAATAGCTTTGTCTGTGGAAAAAATGAATATATTAAACTATTTTATGATTGTAAATAGTAAAGAATGTGATTAAAGGTTCTTTTCTTCTTTCAAAAGTTTTAGTTTTCAAGGGTAATAGCTACGTATGTTGAAAAAATGAAGATATTAGACTATTTTATGATTGCAAATCGTAAAGAATGTGATTAAAGGCTCTTTTCCTATTTCAAAAGTTTTAGTTTTCGAGGGTAATAGCTAGGTCTGTGGAAAATATGAAGATATTAGACTATTTTAGGATTGCACATGGTAAAGAATGTGATTGAAGGCTCTTTTCCTATTTCAAAAGTTTTAGTTTTCGAGGGTAATAGTTACGTATGTTGAAAAAATGAAGATATTAGACTGTTTTATGTTTAAAAATGGTAAAGAATGTGATTAAAGGCTCTTTTCCCATTTCAAAAGTTTTAGTTTTCGAGGGTAGTAGCTAGGTCTGTGGAAAAAATGAAGATATTAGACTATTTTATGATTGTACATGGTAAAGAATGTGATTAAAGGCTCTTTTCCTATTTCAAAAGTTTTAGTTTTCGAGGGTAATAGCTATGTATGTTGAAAAAATGAAAATATTAGACTATTTTATGATTGCAAATCGTAAAGAATGTGATTAAAGGCTCTTTTCCTATTTCAAAAGTTTTAGTTTTCGAGGGTAATAGCTAGGTCTGTGGAAAAAATGAAGATATTAGACTATTTTAGGATTGCACATGGTAAAGAATGTGATTAAAGGCTCTTTTCCTATTTCAAAAGTTTTAGTTTTCAAGGGTAATAGCTACGTATGTTGAAAAAATGAAGATATTACACAATTTTATGATTGCAAATGGTGAAGAATGTGATTAAAGGCCCTTTTTTTATTTCAAAAGTTTTAGTTTTCGAGGGTAATAGCTATTTATTTTGAAAAATGAAGATATTAGACTATTTTAAGATTGCAAATGGTAAAGAATGTGATTAAAGGCTCTTTTCCTATTCCAAAAGTTTTAGTTTTCGAGGGTAATAGCTACGTATGTTGAAAAAAATGAAGATATTAGACTATTTTATGATTGCAAATGGTAAAGAATGTGATTAAAGGCTCTTTTCCTATGTCAAAAGTTTTAGTTTTCGAGGGTAATAGCTACTTATTTTGAAAAATGAAGATATTAGACTATTTTAAGATTGCAAATGGTAAAGAATGTGATTAAAGGCTCTTTTCCTATTTCAGAAGTTTTAGTTTTCGAGGGTAATAGCTAGGTCTGTGGAAAAAATGAAGATATTAGACTATTTTATGATTGCAAATGGTAAAGAATGTGATTAAAGGCTCTTTTCCTATTCCAAAAGTTTTAGTTTTCGAGGGTAATAGCTACGTATGTTGAAAAAATGAAGATATTAGACTATTTTATGATTGCAAATGGTAAAGAATGTGATTAAAGGCTCTTTTCCTATTTCAGAAGTTTTAGTTTTCGAGGGTAATAGCTAGGTCTGTGGAAAAAATGAAGATATTAGACTATTTTATGATTGCAAATGGTAAAGAATGTGATTAAAGGCTCTTTTCCTATTCCAAAAGTTTTAGTTTTCGAGGGTAATAGCTACGTATGTTGAAAAAATGAAGATATTAGACTATTCTATGATTGCAAATGGTAAAGAGTGTGATTAAAGGCTCTTTTCCTATTTCAAAAGTTTTACTTTTCGAGGAAAATAGCTACGTATGTTGTAAAAATGAAGATATTAGACTATTTTATGATTGCAAATGGTAAAGAATGTGATTAAAGGCTCTTTTCCTATGTCAAAAGTTTTAGTTTTCGAGGGTAATAGCTTGGTCTGTGGAAAAAATGAATATATTAGACTATTTTATGATTGTAAATAGTAAAGAATGTGATTAAAGGTTCTTTTCTTCTTTCAAAAGTTTTAGTTTTCGAGGGTAATAGCTACGTATGTTGAAAAAATGAAGATATTAGACTATTTTATGATTGCAAATCGTAAAGAATGTGATTAAAGGCTCTTTTCCTATTTCAAAAGTTTTAGTTTTCGAGGGTAATAGCTAGGTCTGTGGAAAAAATGAAGATATTAGACTATTTTAGGATTGCACATGGTAAAGAATGTGATTAAAGGCTCTTTTCCTATTTCAAAAGTTTTAGTTTTCGAGGGTAATAGCTACATATGTTGAAAAAATGAAGATATTAGACAATTTTATGATTGCAAATGGTAAAGAATGTGATTAAAGGCTCTTTTCTTATTTCAAAAGTTTTAGTTTTCGAGGGTAATAGCTACTTATTTTGAAAAAATTAAGATATTAGACTATTTTAAGATTGCAAATGGTAAAGAATGTGATTAAAGGCTCTTTTCCTATTCCAAAGTTTTAGTTTTCGAGGTTAATAGCTACGTATGTTGAAAAAATGAAGATAATAGACTATTTTATGATTGCAAATGGTAAAGAATGTGATTAAAGGCTCTTTTCCTATGTCAAAAGTTTTAGTTTTCGAGGGGTAATAGCTTTGTCTGTGGAAAAAATGAACATATTAGACTATTCTATGATTGCAAATGGTAAAGAATGTGATTAAAGGCTCTTTTCCGATTTCAAAAGTTTTAGTTTTCGAGGAAAATAGCTACGTATATTGGAAAAAATGAAGATATTAGACTATTTTATGATTACAAATGGTAAAGAATGTGATTAAGGCTCTTTTCCAATTTCAAAAGTTTTAGTTTTCGAGGGTAATAGCTACTTATTTTGAAAAATGAAGATATTAGACTATTTTGAGATTGCAAATGGTAAAGAATGTGATTAAAGGCTCTTTTCCTATTCCAATTGTTTTAGTTTTCGAGGGGTAATAGCTACGTATGTTGAAAAAATGAAGATATTAGACTATTTTATGATTGCAATGGTAAAGAATGTGATTAAAGGCTCTTTTCCTATGTCAAAAGTTTTAGTTTTCGAGGGTAATAGCTTTTTCTGTGGAAAAAAATGAAGATATTAGACTATTCTATGATTGCAAATGGTAAAGAGTGTGATTAAAGGCTCTTTTCCAATTTCAAAAGTTTTAGTTTTCGAGGAAAATAGCTACGTATGTTGAAAAAATGAAGATATTAGACTATTTTATGATTGCAAATGGTAAAGAGTGTGATTAAAGGGTCTTTTCCTATTTCAAAAGTTTTAGTTTTCGAGGGTAATAGCTAGGTCTGTGGAAAAAATGAAGATATTAG
>NW_027068009.1:0-7286 GCF_032884065.1 Artemia franciscana
AAAGAATGTTGATTAAAGGCTCTTTTCCTATTTCAAAAGTTTTAGTTTTCGGGGGTAATAGCTACGTCTGTGGAAAAAATGAAGATATTAGACTATTTTATGATTGCACATGGTAAAGAATGTGATTAAAGGCTCTTTTCCTATTTCAAAAGTTTTAGTTTTCGGGGGTAATAGCTACGTCCGTGGAAAAAATGAAGATATTAGACTATTTTATGATTGCACATGGTAAAGAATGTGATTAAAGGCTCTTTTCCTATTTCAAAAGTTTTAGTTTTCGAGGGTAATAGCTACATCTGTGGAAAAAATGAAGATATTAGACTATTTTATGATTGCACATGGTAAAGAATGATTAAAGGCTCTTTTCCTATTTCAAAAGTTTTAGTTTTCGGGGGTAATAGCTAGTCCGTGGAAAAAATGAAGATATTAGACTATTTTATGATTGCACATGGTAAAGAATTGATTAAAGGCTCTTTTCCTATTTCAAAAGTTTTAGTTTTCGAGGGTAATAGCTATTCGTCCGTGGAAAAAATGAAGATATTAGACTATTTTATGATTGCACATGGTAAAGAATGTGATTAAAGGCTCTTTTCCTATTTCAAAAGTTTTAGTTTTCGGGGGTAATAGCTAAGTCCGTGGAAAAATGAAGATATTAGACTATTTTATGATTGCACATGGTAAAGAATGTGATTAAAGGCTCTTTTCCTATTTCAAAAGTTTTAGTTTTCGGGGTAATAGCTACATCCGTGGAAAAAATGAAGATGTTAGACTATTTTATGATTGCACATGGTAAAGAAAGGCTCTTTTCCTATTTCAAAAGTTTTAGTTTTCGGGGTAATAGCTACGTATGTTGGAAAAAATGACGATATTAGACTATTTTATGATTGCACATGGTAAAGAATGTGATTAAAGGCTCTTTTCCTATTTCAAAAGTTTTAGTTTTCGAGGGTAATAGCTATGTCTGTGGAAAAAATGAAGATATTAGACTATTTTATGATTGCACATGGTAAAGAATGTGATTAAAGGCTCTTTTCCTATTTCAAAAGTTTTAGTTTTCGGGGGTAATAGCTATCTGTGGAAAAAATGAAGATATTAGACTATTTTATGATTGCACATGGTAAAGAATGTGATTAAAGGCTCTTTTCCTATTTCAAAAGTTTTAGTTTTCGGGGGTAATAGCTACGTCTGTGGAAAAATGAAGATATTAGACTATTTTATGATTGCACATGGTAAAGAATGTGATTAAAGGCTCTTTTCCTATTTCAAAAGTTTTAGTTTTCGGGGTAATAGCTAATCCGTGGAAAAAATGAAGATATTAGACTATTTTATGATTGCACATGGTAAAGAATGTGATTAAAGGCTCTTTTCCTATTTCAAAAGTTTTAGTTTTCGGGGGTAATAGCTAACGTCCGTGGAAAAAATGAAGATATTAGACTATTTTATGATTGCACATGGTAAAGAATGTGATTAAAGGCTCTTTTCCTATTTCAAAAGTTTTAGTTTTCGGGGATAATAGCTACGTCTGTGGAAGAAAGAAGATATTAGACTATTTTATGATTGCACATGGTAAAGAATGTGATTAAAGGCTCTTTTCCTATTTCAAAAGTTTTAGTTTTCGGGGGTAATAGCTACGTCCGTGGAAAAAATGAAGATATTAGACTATTTTATGATTGCACATGGTAAAGAATGTGATTAAAGGCTCTTTTCCTATTTCAAAAGTTTTAGTTTTCGAGGGTAATAGCTACGTCTGTGGAAAAAATGAAGATATTAGACTATTTTATGATTGCACATGGTAAAGAATGTGATTAAAGGCTCTTTTCCTATTTCAAAAGTTTTAGTTTTCGGGGGTAATAGCTACGTCCGTGGAAAAAATGAAGATATTAGACTATTTTATGATTACACATGGTAAAGAATGTGATTAAAGGCTCTTTTCCTATTTCAAAAGTTTTAGTTTTCGGGGGTAATAGCTAAGTCCGTGGAAAAAGATGAAGATATTAGACTATTTTATGATTGCACATGGTAAAGAATGTGATTAAAGGCTCTTTTCCTATTTCAAAAGTTTTAGTTTTCGGGGGTAATAGCTACGTCCGTGGAAAAAATGAAGATATTAGACTATTTTATGATTGCACATGGTAAAGAATGTGATTAAAGGCTCTTTTCCTATTTCAAAAGTTTTAGTTTTCGGGGGTAATAGCTACGTGGAAAAAATGAAGATATTAACTATTTTATGATTGCACATGGTAAAGAATGTGATTAAAGGCTCTTTTCCTATTTCAAAAGTTTTAGTTTTCGGGGGTAATAGCTACGTCTGTGGAAAAAATGAAGATATTAGACTATTTTATGATTGCACATGGTAAAGAATGTGATTAAAGGCTCTTTTCCTATTTCAAAAGTTTTAGTTTTCGGGGGAATAGCTACGTCCGTGGAAAAAATGAAGATATTAGACTATTTTATGATTGCACATGGTAAAGAATGTGATTAAAGGCTCTTTTCCTATTTCAAAAGTTTTAGTTTTCGGGGTAATAGCTACGTCTGTGGAAAAAATGAAGATATTAGACTATTTTATGATTACATGTGGTAGAGAATGTGATTAAAGGCTCTTTTCCTATTTGAAAAGTTTTAGTTTTCGGGGGTAATAGCTAAGTCCGTGGAAAAATGAAGGTATTAGACTATTTTATGATTGCACATGGTAAAGAATGTGATTAAAGGCTCTTTTCCTATGTCAAAAGTTTTAGTTTTCGAGGGTAATAGCTTCAAAAGTTTTAGTTTTCGAGGGTAATAGCTACATCTGTGGAAAAAATGAAGATGTTAGACTATTTTATGATTGCACATGGTAAAGAATAGATTAAAGGCTCTTTTCCTATTTCAAAAGTTTTAGTTTTCGGGGGTAATAGCTACGTTTGTGGAAAAAATGAAGATATTAGACTATTTTATGATTGCACATGGTAAAGAATTTGATTAAAGGCTCTTTTCCTATTTCAAAGGTTTTAGTTTTCGAGGGTAATAAATTCGTCCGTGGAAAAAATGAAGATATTAGAATCTATTTCATGATTACACATGGTAAAGAATGTGATTAAAGGCTCTTTTCCTATTTCAAAAGTTTTAGTTTTCGGGGGTAATAGCTAAGTCCGTGGATAAAGATGACGATATTAGACTATTTTATGATTGCACATGGTAAAGAATGTGATTAAAGGCTCTTTTCCTATTTCAAAAGTTTTAGTTTTCGAGGGTAATACCTACATCCGTGGAAAAAATGAAGATGTTAGACTATTTTATGTGGAAAAAAGGCTCTTTTCCTATTTCAAAAGTTTTAGTTTTTGGTGGTAATAGCTACGTATGTTGAAAAAATTACGATATTAGACTATTTTATGATTGCACATGGTAAAGAAGATGATTAAAGGCTCTTTTCCTATTTCAAAAGTTTTAGTTTTCGAGGGTAATAGCTATGTCTGTGGAAAAAATTAAGATATTAGACTATTTTATGATTGCACATGGTAAAAAATGTGATTAAAGGCTCTTTTCCTATTTCAAAAGTTTTAGTTTTCGGGGGTAATAGCTACGTCTGTGGAAAAAATGAAGATATTAGACTATTTTATGATTGCACATGGTAAAGAATGTGATTAAAGGCTCTTTTCCTATTTCAAAAGTTTTAGTTTTCGGGGGTAATAGCTAAGTCTGAAAAATGAAGATATTAGACTATTTTATGATTGCACATGGTAAAGAATGTGATTAAAGGCTCTTTTCCTATTTCAAAAGTTTTAGTTTTCGGGGGTAATAGCTACATCCGTGGAAAAAATGAAAATTAGACTATTTTATGATTGCACATGGTAAAGAATGTGATTAAAGGCTCTTTTCCTATTTCAAAAGTTTTAGTTTTCGGGGTAATAGCTTCGTCCGTGGAAAAAATGAAGATATTAAACTTTTTCATGATTACACATGGTAAAGAATGTGATTAAAGGCTCTTTTCCTATTTCAAAAGTTTTAGTTTTTGGGGATAATAGCTACGTCTGTGGAAGAAAGGAAGATATTAGACTATTTTATGATTGCACATGGTAAAGAATGTGATTAAAGGCTCTTTTCCTATTTCAAAAGTTTTAGTTTTCGGGGGTAATAGCTAAGTCCGTGCAAAAAGATGACGATATTAGACTATTTTATGATTGCACATGGTAAAGAATGTGATTAAAGGCTCTTTTCCTATTTCAAAAGTTTTAGTTTTTGAGGGTAATAGCTATGTCTGTGGAAAAAATGAAGATATTAGACTATTTTATGATTGCACATGGTAAAGAATGTGATTAAAGGCTCTTTTCCTATTTCAAACATTTTAGTTTTCGGGGGTAATAGCTAAGTCCGTGGATAAAGATGACGATATTAGACTATTTTATGATTGCACATGGTAAAGAATGTGATTAAAGGCTCTTTTCCTATTTCAAAAGTTTTAGTTTTCGAGGGTAATAGCTACATCTGTGGAAAAAATGAAGATGTTAGACTATTTTATGATTGCACATGGTAAAGAATATGATTAAAGGCTCTTTTCCTATTTCAAAAGTTTTAGTTTTCGGGGGTAATAGCTACGTTTGTGGAAAAAATGAAGATATTAGACTATTTTATGATTGCACATGGTAAAGAATTTGATTAAAGGCTCTTTTCCTATTTCAAAGGTTTTAGTTTTCGAGGGTAATAAATTCGTCCGTGGAAAAAATGAAGATATTAATCTATTTCATGATTACACATGGTAAAGAATGTGATTAAAGGCTCTTTTCCTATTTCAAAAGTTTTAGTTTTCGGGGGTAATAGCTAAGTCCGTGGATAAAGATGACGATATTAGACTATTTTATGATTGCACATGGTAAAGAATGTGATTAAAGGCTCTTTTCCTATTTCAAAAGTTTTAGTTTTCGAGGGTAATACCTACATCCGTGGAAAAAATGAAGATGTTAGACTATTTTATGTGGAAAAAAGGCTCTTTTCCTATTTCAAAAGTTTTAGTTTTTGGTGGTAATAGCTACGTATGTTGAAAAAATTACGATATTAGACTATTTTATGATTGCACATGGTAAAGAAGATGATTAAAGGCTCTTTTCCTATTTCAAAAGTTTTAGTTTTCAAGGGTAATAGCTATGTCTGTGGAAAAAATAAAGATATTAGACTATTTTATGATTGCACATGGTAAAAAATGTGATTAAAGGCTCTTTTCCTATTTCAAAAGTTTTAGTTTTCGGGGGTAATAGCTACGTCCGTGGAAAAAATGAAGATATTAGACTATTTTATGATTGCACATGGTAAAGAATGTGATTAAAGGCTCTTTTCCTATTTCAAAAGTTTTAGTTTTTGGGGATAATAGCTAAGTCTTTGGAAGAAATGAAGATATTAGACTATTTTATGATTGCACAGGGTAAAGAATGTGATTAAAGGCTCTTTTCCTATTTCAAAAGTTTTAGATTTCGGGGGTAATAGCTACATCCGTGGAAAAATGAAAATGTTAGACTATTTTATGATTGCACATGGTAAAGAATCTGATTAAAGGCTCTTTTCCTATTTCAAAAGTTTTAGTTTTCGAGGGTAATAGCTATGTCTGTGGAAAAAATTAAGATATTAGACTATTTTATGATTGCACATGGTAAAGAAATGTGATTAAAGGCTCTTTTCCTATTTCAAAAGTTTTAGTTTTCGGGGGTAATAGCTACGTCTGTGGAAAAAATGAAGATATTAGACTATTTTATGATTGCACATGGTAAAGAATGTGATTAAAGGCTCTTTTCCTATTTCAAAAGTTTTAGTTTTCGGGGTAATAGCTAAGTCTTTGAAAAATGAAGATATTAGACTATTTTATGATTGCACATGGTAAAGAATGTGATTAAAGGCTCTTTTCCTATTTCAAAAGTTTTAGTTTCGGGGGTAATAGCTACATCCGTGGAAAAAATGAAGAATGTTAGACTATTTTATGATTGCACATGGTAAAGAATGTGATTAAAGGCTCTTTTCCTATTTCAAAAGTTTTAGTTTTCGGGGTAATAGCTTCGTCCGTGGAAAAAATGAAGATATTAAACTTTTTCATGATTACACATGGTAAAGAATGTGATTAAAGGCTCTTTTCCTATTTCAAAAGTTTTAGTTTTTGGGGATAATAGCTACGTCTGTGGAAGAAAGGAAGATATTAGACTATTTTATGATTGCACATGGTAAAGAATGTGATTAAAGGCTCTTTTCCTATTTCAAAAGTTTTAGTTTTCGGGGGTAATAGCTAAGTCCGTGCAAAAAGATGACGATATTAGACTATTTTATGATTGCACATGGTAAAGAATGTGATTAAAGGCTCTTTTCCTATTTCAAAAGTTTTAGTTTTTGAGGGTAATAGCTATGTCTGTGGAAAAAATGAAGATATTAGACTATTTTATGATTGCACATGGTAAAGAATGTGATTAAAGGCTCTTTTCCTATTTCAAACATTTTAGTTTTCGGGGGTAATAGCTAAGTCCGTGGATAAAGATGACGATATTAGACTATTTTATGATTGCACATGGTAAAGAATGTGATTAAAGGCTCTTTTCCTATTTCAAAAGTTTTAGTTTTCGAGGGTAATAGCTACATCTGTGGAAAAAATGAAGATGTTAGACTATTTTATGATTGCACATGGTAAAGAATAGATTAAAGGCTCTTTTCCTATTTCAAAAGTTTTAGTTTTCGGGGGTAATAGCTACGTTTGTGGAAAAAATGAAGATATTAGACTATTTTATGATTGCACATGGTAAAGAATTTGATTAAAGGCTCTTTTCCTATTTCAAAGGTTTTAGTTTTCGAGGGTAATAAATTCGTCCGTGGAAAAAATGAAGATATTAATCTATTTCATGATTACACATGGTAAAGAATGTGATTAAAGGCTCTTTTCCTATTTCAAAAGTTTTAGTTTTCGGGGGTAATAGCTAAGTCCGTGGATAAAGATGACGATATTAGACTATTTTATGATTGCACATGGTAAAGAATGTGATTAAAGGCTCTTTTCCTATTTCAAAAGTTTTAGTTTTCGAGGGTAATACCTACATCCGTGGAAAAAATGAAGATGTTAGACTATTTTATGTGGAAAAAAGGCTCTTTTCCTATTTCAAAAGTTTTAGTTTTTGGTGGTAATAGCTACGTATGTTGAAAAAATTACGATATTAGACTATTTTATGATTGCACATGGTAAAGAAGATGATTAAAGGCTCTTTTCCTATTTCAAAAGTTTTAGTTTTCGAGGGTAATAGCTATGTCTGTGGAAAAAATTAAGATATTAGACTATTTTATGATTGCAC
>NW_027068010.1:0-7272 GCF_032884065.1 Artemia franciscana
AAATTCTATGTCTTCTGTGTTTTTTGTCCTTAATAATATGATTCAACGTTTTTAGCTGTAGTTTATGTGTGAACTGTGACTCTCGTAAAGTATTTAAGTGAAATTTATGCCTTAAGGATTTAGGAATAATTTTATTCCTTCTGCAGGATTCCAGAAACGTTTGTTGATTAATAATGTTCGCGTGTTTTTTCCCTAAACTAATAAAATGAAAAATATCTTTGGTCAAATGCTCCCCATAAGCGTGACGTAAATAATGACGAAGACCACACTGCCTTTCCATAATACAACAACAAAAGAGAGAATAATGAGGACTTTTTTTTTCCCAAGACAGTGAACCAACAAAACCTATTTGAATATTTCGGCCCTATATCTAAGGGCCGTCTTCAGCAAAGAAAAAAATAAAAAACAATAAAACACTTACAATAAAAGTTCTCAGTTAAATATCCATTTTTTATTTTAAAATAGCCTTGGCATCATTACTTCTTAACGAAAAGTTCAGCCAAGACTGTCTGATAAAAGCTAACATTTTACAAGATAAAAAGGTTCATTCATTTCACTAACTGTATTTATTAAAAATTGGATTGATTTCTTATTGCGATATTTGCCTTCTCTGCAGCTAATCTGATAGTTCTTTTGATATTGGGCTTGTTTTTGTTAATTCCTATTTTTGTTTTATTTTGAATTAGATTATTTTCTATAATTAATTTTGTGTACATAGGGTTGAGTGTGTATTCACCCAAGTCTCTATTTAGGGATTTATTATTATTTAAGTTTCGTTTGATTTCGATTGCCTCACGGACAGTTTGTTTGATTCCTAGGTCATTGCTAATTAGAATTGTTTCGTCAAATAGAACATAATGGTTTGGATTTTCAAAAATATGACTACTTAAAGCTGAATCGAAAGATATAGAGTTATTTTTAGATTTTAACGCTTTTTCAATACTTTCTTTGTGTTGCTGTAATCTTGTTCCTAAATTTTGGTGGGTTCGACCAATGTAATAATTTCCACAACTACATGGTATTTGATACACCCCTCGTAGACGAGTAATTGGGGTTTTATCCTTACCAGAATTGACAAGATTCATTATACTTAAATTGCTTGTGAATACAACACGTAAATTGTTTTTTAAACAAACTTTTTTCATTTTTGAAGTAATTTTCGGAATATAAGGCAGGTAAATCGTGCTTGTGGGTTTATTAGAATCATTTACTGGTGTGGGATTTAAGGCTTTAGAAAATCTAAAAATAACTCTATATCTTTCGATTCAGCTTTAAGTAGTCATATTTTTGAAAATCCAAACCATTATGTTCTATTTGACGAAACAATTCTAATTAGCAATGACCTAGGAATCAAACAAACTGTCCGTGAGGCAATCGAAATCAAACGAAACTTAAATAATAATAAATCCCTAAATAGAGACTTGGGTGAATACACACTCAACCCTATGTACACAAAATTAATTATAGAAAATAATCTAATTCAAAATAAAACAAAAATAGGAATTAACAAAAACAAGCCCAATATCAAAAGAACTATCAGATTAGCTGCAGAGAAGGCAAATATCGCAATAAGAAATCAATCCAATTTTTAATAAATACAGTTAGTGAAATGAATGAACCTTTTTATCTTGTAAAATGTTAGCTTTTATCAGACAGTCTTGGCTGAACTTTTCGTTAAGAAGTAATGATGCCAAGGCTATTTTAAAATAAAAAATGGATATTTAACTGAGAACTTTTATTGTAAGTGTTTTATTGTTTTTTATTTTTTTCTTTGCTGAAGACGGCCCTTAGATATAGGGCCGAAATATTCAAATAGGTTTTGTTGGTTCACTGTCTTGGGAAAAAAAAAGTCCTCATTATTCTCTCTTTTGTTGTTGTATTATGGAAAGGCAGTGTGGTCTTCGTCATTATTTACGTCACGCTTATGGGGAGCATTTGACCAAAGATATTTTTCATTTTATTAGTTTAGGGAAAAAACACGCGAACATTATTAATCAACAAACGTTTCTGGAATCCTGCAGAAGGAATAAAATTATTCCTAAATCCTTAAGGCATAAATTTCACTTAAATACTTTACGAGAGTCACAGTTCACACATAAACTACAGCTAAAAACGTTGAATCATATTATTAAGGACAAAAAACACAGAAGACATAGAATTTCCTCAGAACGAAAATCACTCGAAAATTTTCTATCACAGAGCTTGTCCACTGATGATTTTTTGCAAATTCTTAGGATGGAAAGGAATTCATTCCACCATTATTTCCGTGTGTCACAAGAGAGACTCACTAATAAGTTTACAAGGTTGAAATATGAGTCTCAAGTGGTCAACCCAGTTTACAATCCTAAGATAAGTCCTGGACCTGCGATTGTAAATATTTCATCTAAAAAGCTTAGCTATGTTGAAGAAAAAGTCCTAGAACAAGGGCCAAAATTTTCGTTTTTACCAAAACAAGTTCCAGTTGCAGACTTGATAGCATCTTTAGAATCCTCTCTCCACAAATGTAGTGCTCTTGTTTCAAACCCGGATACAGTTAGATCTTGTTTAATTAACACTCTTTACAACACCTCATTAAAACTTCCTAATTCTCCCAATAATGCAATGGAAAAATCATATGACACAAAAGTTTTGAATAAACTCCGTAAAGATTCCTCAATAATAATCACTAAAGCCGATAAAAGCAACTCCATAGTAATTATGAATAAAACTGATTATGATGGTAAAATTCAGTCACATTTAAATGATACAACCACTTATGTTAAATCAACCCATGACCAGACTGATCAATTTGCTCAAAAAGTAATAAAAGAATTAAAAACTTTGAAAGAAAATGGCAGAATCACTCCACAGTTGTACAATAAATTCCTCCCTCGTGGTGTTTTTTGCTCAAAGTTTTATGGATTACCAAAATTGCACAAACAAGGCATTCCTCTAAGACCCATTGTAGCTAGCACAAAATCACCTGCCTCAAACATTGGAAAATGGTTATGCACTGCATTTAAACCATTGCTTCACTCCCAAAAATCTTATATAAAAAATTCAGTTGATCTTGTAGAAAAATTGAAACAAATAGACATTTCTGAAAATTCCATATTAAGCAGCTTTGACATAGTTTCTATGTATACTAGTATTGATGTTTCAAAATCTGAACAATTATTACAAAATAAACTGGAAAACAATTACCATCTAATCGAAGAGTCAGCAATAGGTCTAGACATTGATGTTCTCATGCATTTGGTTAAATTATGTAACAAATATTCCATGCACTTCCAGTTTCGAGATTCATATTACAACCAGGTAAGGGGCCTTCCTATGGGAGCACCTCTATCAGGCCTACTCGCAAATATTTTTGTCGAAAATCTTGAAAATTGGGCCCTAGATTCGTATTTTCTTAATCATGTGTTTTGGGGACGTTTCATGGACGACATAATTTCAGTTTGGAATTATGGCGAAAGTGAACTTAAAGGTTTTCTAGAACATTTAAATACTTACGATAGAAACCTGCAATTCACCCTAGAGACCGAAAGAGATGGAAAAATACCTTTTTTAGATGTATTGATAATACGCAGTGTGAATAAACTTGATTTTACGGTTTACGGAAAACCTACGCATAATAATAGATACCTTCACTTCAAATCTAACCATCCTCCACAGGTTAAAAGAGGTGTGGTAATATCTCTTGTGGATAGAGTACTTAATATCTGTTCAGAGCCGTATGTTAAAAAAGAATTAAATTTTATTACAGACATACTTTTTGGCAACGGGTACCCAATTTCTCTCATAAATACTGTTATTGCTCAAAGATTAAAGATGCATTCTTCTAAAGCCTTAAATCCCACACCAGTAAATGATTCTAATAAACCCACAAGCACGATTTACCTGCCTTATATTCCGAAAATTACTTCAAAAATGAAAAAAGTTTGTTTAAAAAACAATTTACGTGTTGTATTCACAAGCAATTTAAGTATAATGAATCTTGTCAATTCTGGTAAGGATAAAACCCCAATTACTCGTCTACGAGGGGTGTATCAAATACCATGTAGTTGTGGAAATTATTACATTGGTCGAACCCACCAAAATTTAGGAACAAGATTACAGCAACACAAAGAAAGTATTGAAAAAGCGTTAAAATCTAAAAATAACTCTATATCTTTCGATTCAGCTTTAAGTAGTCATATTTTTGAAAATCCAAACCATTATGTTCTATTTGACGAAACAATTCTAATTAGCAATGACCTAGGAATCAAACAAACTGTCCGTGAGGCAATCGAAATCAAACGAAACTTAAATAATAATAAATCCCTAAATAGAGACTTGGGTGAATACACACTCAACCCTATGTACACAAAATTAATTATAGAAAATAATCTAATTCAAAATAAAACAAAAATAGGAATTAACAAAAACAAGCCCAATATCAAAAGAACTATCAGATTAGCTGCAGAGAAGGCAAATATCGCAATAAGAAATCAATCCAATTTTTAATAAATACAGTTAGTGAAATGAATGAACCTTTTTATCTTGTAAAATGTTAGCTTTTATCAGACAGTCTTGGCTGAACTTTTCGTTAAGAAGTAATGATGCCAAGGCTATTTTAAAATAAAAAATGGATTTTTAACTGAGAACTTTTATTGTAAGTGTTTTATTGTTTTTTATTTTTTTCTTTGCTGAAGACGGCCCTTAGATATAGGGCCGAAATATTCAAATAGGTTTTGTTGGTTCACTGTCTTGGGAAAAAAAAAGTCCTCATTATTCTCTCTTTTGTTGTTGTATTATGGAAAGGCAGTGTGGTCTTCGTCATTATTTACGTCACGCTTATGGGGAGCATTTGACCAAAGATATTTTTCATTTTATTAGTTTAGGGAAAAAACACGCGAACATTATTAATCAACAAACGTTTCTGGAATCCTGCAGAAGGAATAAAATTATTCCTAAATCCTTAAGGCATAAATTTCACTTAAATACTTTACGAGAGTCACAGTTCACACATAAACTACAGCTAAAAACGTTGAATCATATTATTAAGGACAAAAAACACAGAAGACATAGAATTTCCTCAGAACGAAAATCACTCGAAAATTTTCTATCACAGAGCTTGTCCACTGATGATTTTTTGCAAATTCTTAGGATGGAAAGGAATTCATTCCACCATTATTTCCGTGTGTCACAAGAGAGACTCACTAATAAGTTTACAAGGTTGAAATATGAGTCTCAAGTGGTCAACCCAGTTTACAATCCTAAGATAAGTCCTGGACCTGCGATTGTAAATATTTCATCTAAAAAGCTTAGCTATGTTGAAGAAAAAGTCCTAGAACAAGGGCCAAAATTTTCGTTTTTACCAAAACAAGTTCCAGTTGCAGACTTGATAGCATCTTTAGAATCCTCTCTCCACAAATGTAGTGCTCTTGTTTCAAACCCGGATACAGTTAGATCTTGTTTAATTAACACTCTTTACAACACCTCATTAAAACTTCCTAATTCTCCCAATAATGCAATGGAAAAATCATATGACACAAAAGTTTTGAATAAACTCCGTAAAGATTCCTCAATAATAATCACTAAAGCCGATAAAAGCAACTCCATAGTAATTATGAATAAAACTGATTATGATGGTAAAATTCAGTCACATTTAAATGATACAACCACTTATGTTAAATCAACCCATGACCAGACTGATCAATTTGCTCAAAAAGTAATAAAAGAATTAAAAACTTTGAAAGAAAATGGCAGAATCACTCCACAGTTGTACAATAAATTCCTCCCTCGTGGTGTTTTTTGCTCAAAGTTTTATGGATTACCAAAATTGCACAAACAAGGCATTCCTCTAAGACCCATTGTAGCTAGCACAAAATCACCTGCCTCAAACATTGGAAAATGGTTATGCACTGCATTTAAACCATTGCTTCACTCCCAAAAATCTTATATAAAAAATTCAGTTGATCTTGTAGAAAAATTGAAACAAATAGACATTTCTGAAAATTCCATATTAAGCAGCTTTGACATAGTTTCTATGTATACTAGTATTGATGTTTCAAAATCTGAACAATTATTACAAAATAAACTGGAAAACAATTACCATCTAATCGAAGAGTCAGCAATAGGTCTAGACATTGATGTTCTCATGCATTTGGTTAAATTATGTAACAAATATTCCATGCACTTCCAGTTTCGAGATTCATATTACAAACAGGTAAAGGGCCTTCCTATGGGAGCACCTCTATCAGGCCTACTCGCAAATATTTTTGTCGAGAATCTTGAAAATTGGGCCCTAGATTCGTATTTTCTTAATCATGTATTTTGGGGACGTTTCATGGACAACGTAATTTCAGTTTGGAATTATGGCGAAAGTGAACTTAAAGGTTTTCTAGAACATTTAAATACTTACGATAGAAACCTGCAATTCACTCTAGAGACCGAAAGAGATGGAAAAATACCTTTTTTAGATGTATTGATAATACGCAGTGTGAATAAACT
Source organism: Artemia franciscana (assembly GCF_032884065.1). NCBI lineage: Eukaryota > Metazoa > Arthropoda > Branchiopoda > Anostraca > Artemiidae > Artemia > Artemia franciscana. The sequence continues at coordinate 6,475 of NW_027068010.1, forward strand.
TGATTTTACGGTTTACAGAAAACCTACGCATAATAATAGATACCTTCACTTCAAATCTAACCATCCTCCACAGGTTAAAAGAGGTGTGGTAATATCTCTTGTGGATAGAGTACTTAATATCTGTTCAGAGCCGTATGTTAAAAAAGAATTAAATTTTATTACAGACATACTTTTTGGCAACGGGTACCCAATTTCTCTCATAAATACTGTTATTGCTCAAAGATTAAAGATGCATTCTTCTAAAGCCTTAAATCCCACACCAGTAAATGATTCTAATAAACCCACAAGCACGATTTACCTGCCTTATATTCCGAAAATTACTTCAAAAATGAAAAAAGTTTGTTTAAAAAACAATTTACGTGTTGTATTCACAAGCAATTTAAGTATAATGAATCTTGTCAATTCTGGTAAGGATAAAACCCCAATTACTCGTCTACGAGGGGTGTATCAAATACCATGTAGTTGTGGAAATTATTACATTGGTCGAACCCACCAAAATTTAGGAACAAGATTACAGCAACACAAAGAAAGTATTGAAAAAGCGTTAAAATCTAAAAATAACTCTATATCTTTCGATTCAGCTTTAAGTAGTCATATTTTTGAAAATCCAAACCATTATGTTCTATTTGACGAAACAATTCTAATTAGCAATGACCTAGGAATCAAACAAACTGTCCGTGAGGCAATCGAAATCAAACGAAACTTAAATAATAATAAATCCCTAAATAGAGACTTGGGTGAATACACACTCAACCCTATGTACACAAAATTAATTATAGAAAATAATCTAATTCAAAA
>NW_027068011.1:0-7259 GCF_032884065.1 Artemia franciscana
GTTTGTTTGCCATACTTATGCAAATATCTTCTATAACAACTAAAGTGTAGTTATAAATTTCTGGTGTAAAATCAAAAGTCATGTCTGACGTCTCTAACTGTTTTCGATGAAGTATATCTTCGGACATTTTTGACTTATATTTTTCCCATAAATCTGTAGGAGCTGATGGAGAGCAAGTTGTTAAAATGATGCCAAACAATGCACGAATTTGACTTGGGGTTGACGTTTCGCACGCGTCATTGATGCAGTTATCCCAGTGTTGGTCATTCTCCAATAAATTCAGAGCTTGGCATGCACTACGGTAAGTGTCATGTATAGTACCATTTACAGTCCTCAAATACTCAAAGGATGTCGGACCGGGTACATTCACCAAAAGCAGGCGTAGAAAGAAGCATTCATGTTGATTGGGGTGAACGGTGTAGAGTCTTCCTATCGTGGTATCTTTGAAGATGGTAGGTTGGCCGTCGACTGACTTACCCTGTTTTCGACGTTCAAATACTTTATTTTTAGTATTCCACGTGTAATACGAAGGCACTTCAGTATACAGCAGTTTTTTCGCAAAAGAATCATTTTTGCAAAGCGAAAAAAAAGCTGTTAATGTTGTATCCGGTGGATTCAGGACTCTTTGTTGCACGTTGGTTTCCGTGAAATAAACACGTTGACCATTCTGTAAATGTACCGCTAACTGAACAACAGCTGGACTACGTTCATGTATCGGAAATGAAAGAATTCGCCAAACAGCTTCATTACTGCTTATGTATCTTCCAGCCTGATATTCTACGATTTCATCGAAATCTTTGATTTCGGACTGCAAGCCAAAAACTGCCATGTCACTGCCTTTGTTGACGTATTTACATATATATTTGATTGCCTTTACGGAGTTACAGTATTCAACGTTTATGTGTGCATTAAATGTTTTTGATAATAAAGGGGAATATGGAACAACCCACTGGTTATCTACTTCGATGGTGGTACCGTTACGCTTCTTTATTATTGCTGTTTTACCGCCATCTTCAGTAGATCTTCTTCTATATTGTGGGTAACCATCATTGCCAGTAATTGTTTTGGGTACTAAAAGTCGAGGATATTGCTTTGTGCACCTTCCTTTGGCCATGCATGGTGAATTTTCGTTCAGTGCACCGCAAGGTCCATGTATCATATTTTTTACAATAATATCATGTAACCCCTTATCGACATTTTTATCAGGTATTTCAGCGGAAATCACATCATCAATTTCGTTTGAAGTAATTTTTTTATGTAGCCAGATTAGTATATGTGCGTGTGGCAAACCTCGTTTTTGCCATTCCACTGAGTACATCCAGCATCGCACTGACCCAAACACTTCATGTTTTACAAGGTAGTTTATCAGTGATTTCAACTTTTGCCGGAAGACACGTGCCGTAATGTCATGCCTATGAACCGCCGATTGTCCTTGAAGTAAAAGCTGCAGTATCTCGTCCCAAGATTGATTACATGTAAATGTAATAAATAAATCTGGACGACCATAGAGACGAACATACGCAATAGCATCTTGAGCATATTCATGCATATGACGGGGACTGCCAACATATGACGAAGGTAAAATTGTTAATCTTCCAACGTTTGTGGTATTACCGTCATTTATAACTGCATCTCGCAAATGAATGTATTGTTCAGAGCGGAGCTTGGTCTGATTCAGGCGGATATATAGCAAACGTTCTGATTCAGTTTTAGCATACATATCAACCATAAATTGGTGAAACAATTCACGGCATTTTAAAATATAATTTTCTTCATCCTGCCGAATCATTAGTCTATAGGAATAATAATGCATTGCACTGCATTTCTTATTCATTTCTTTGTTAGTGGCTGGATTCATCAATTTAATATTAAAGTGATAGCCGTCGGCTCCATCCCAAAAAATGATAGGATATTGTAGGGCATCGTAGCATCGATGAGTTTCAGCAATTCTTAACAACTGAGCGTTTCGCTTATGTAGAATAATATCTCGAGGTAAAAACTGATCACCGACCATAACGATTGCCACTTTGTCGATAGTCGGAGCATTGTATCTACGCACATGTTGGCCAGGAGGCGTTTTGTCAGCGGAAATAACAATTTTATGAGTATCAGTAGGCATCAAATCGATGGCTGTTTTGAACAGACGCACTAACTTATTATTTTCGTGGAAAAGATGTTGCAATTGGGAAACGATTGTCCTTTCAACGTTGGGAGAAATTTCGCAACGTGCATTCAATTCAGAATTTCTATCACTGATGAAGTACAATTGTAAAAATTTATGATTCTCGCCTGAGAATGGTAAACGACGTCATTTGGAAACATGAGTTGTATTGTCTGATTTTTGACAAAAAACGCTTAGATTCTGACGTAGTTCCAGTAAGGAAAGTCTTCAATGGCTCTGGTGGTGCAGCCAATAGAGGAAGTTTAACTTTTCCTGAGGCGCAACACATTCCCATTGTTTCACCATTGAATTTCAAGGCCTTGCAATAGGGACAAATTTTAAACATTGTCCCGATTTGAACACATCTACTCAAGCTATAATCATCGACTGGGTTGTACCTGAATGCCAGGCGATAACTTTCAGATTGCTCTGATTCCTCGGCACGCTTTCTTTTCTTACTTTCTCTATCAGCAGCAAGCCTGTTTCCCTGCTGGTCTTTTGATTCCTCGGCACGCCTTCTTTTTTCACTTTCTCTTTTAGCAGCAAGTCTGCTTCTGCGTTGCTCTAGTAGTTCCTCGGCACGCCTTCTTTTTTCACTTTCTCTTTTAGCAGCAAGTCTGCTTCTGCGTTGCTCTGGTAGTTCCTCGCATGCTTTCTGTTCTTTCTTTCTCTATCAGCCTCAAGCCTGTTTCCCTGCTGGTCTTTTGATTTCTCGGCACGCCTTCTTTTTTCACTTTCTCTTTTAGCAGCAAGTCTGCTTCTGCGTTGCTCTAGTAGTTCCTCGGCACGCCTTCTTTTTTCACTTTCTCTTTTAGCAGCAAGTCTGCTTTCGCGTTGCTCTGGTAGTTCCTCGGCACGCTTTCTTTTCTGACTTTCTCTATCAGCAGCAAGTTTTTTGGCATAGACTCTTTGAGCATCTTCATCAGTCATTATAAACTTAAGCATTAATAGAATTCTACGCGAACATACGTCTTATATAACTTGAATGACGTCACGCCTTCAAAGCAAAAATGATGGCAACTAATTTCATGACGTCAGCCGAAACATGACGGCGAACATATGTTTTATATAACTTGAATGACGTCACCTTCAAAGCAAAAATGATGGCAACTAATTTCATGACGTCAGCCGAAACATGACGTCACCTGATCCATCCACAGATCCACACACAGACAACTTATTTTTATATATATATATATATATATATATATATATATATATATATATATATATATATATATATATATATATATATATATATATATATATATATACATATATATATATGTTTTTAACTACGTAAAACTTGCGAATATACAACATTCTTTGCTGTCCAATTGTCTGTGCATATAAATAGATTGTCAGGTTTACCGACTCTTGAACATGCAACATATAATCGTCCATGGGAAAACAATCCGTATTCAGATCTATACCTCATGATTCTAATGATTGCTCTTGAGCTTTGTTGATGGTGATTGCTAATCGACGATTCCCTGTGTCGCCGTCGTCATTTATATATCCCCCTGTGCCCCCCGGCGTCCCCGTTGTATTTGTATCCCTGTGTCCCCGGTGTCCCGGTCATCATTTGTGTCCCGTTGTCCCGGTCTGTATATACATTCTTTTTTGAATTGGTCTTTTTTTTAGGTTTTAGTTTTTTACCTTTTTTTTAGTTTTTTTAGTTATACCTCATGATTCTAATGATTGCCTTTGAGCTTTGTTGATGGTGATTGCTAATCGAACATTCCCTGTGTCCCCGTCGTCATTTATATATCCCCCTGTGCCCCCCGGCGTCCCCGTTTTAGTTGTGTCCCTGTGTCCTGGTCGTCATTTATATTCCCTGTGTCCCGGTCGTCATTTGTATCCCGGTGTCCCGGTTTGTATAGGCTATACATTCGTTTTTGAAATGGTATATGATGAAATAAATTTTTGTATTTTTCCCCTTTTTTTCTTTTATTTTTTTTTGGTTTTTTTTTTTTTTAGTTTTTTTTCTTTTTTCTTTTATTTTTTTTTATTTTTATTTTTTTTAGTTTTGTTTTTTTCCTTTATTTTTCATTTTTTTTTCCTTTTTTTCTTTTTTTTCTTTTTTAGTTTTTTTTAGTTTTTTTATTAGTTTTTAGTTTTTTTTTTAGTTTTTTTGTAGTTTTTACCTTATTTTAGTTTTTTTAGCTTTTTTTTACTTATGTCCTGGTCGTCATTTATACTCCCTGTGTCCCGGTCGTCATTTGTGTCCCGGTGCTTTGTTGATGGTGATTGCTAATCGAAACATTCCTTGTCTCCCGGTCGCTTTCTCTTGGAGTGTCCCGCGTCATTTATATTCTCTATGTGCCGGTGTCCCGGTCGTCATTTGTGTCCCGATCTGTAATTTCGTCAGTCGAAAACATGACGTCAGCCGACACAGAAACATGACGTCACCTGATCCACAGATCCACAGACAGACAGCTTATTTTTATATATATAGATATATAGATATACTAGCTGTTGGGGTGGCGCTTCGCGCCACCCCAACACCTAGTTGGTGGGGGCGCTTCGCGCCCCCCCAAGCCCCCCCGCGCGCGTAAGTCGTTACGTGCCATAATAGTTACGCGCCATTGTAGTTGTGTCCCTATGTCCCACCTGTGAATATAGATATATATATATATATATATATATATATATATATATATATATATATATATATATATATATATATATATATATATATATATATATATATATATATATATATATATATATATATATATATATATATATATATATATATATATATATATGGTTTTAACTACGTAAAACTTGCGAATATACAACATTCTTTGCTGTCCCATTGTCTTTGCATATAAATAGATTGTCAGGTTTACCGACTCTTGAACATGCAACATATAATGGTCCATGGGAAAACAATCTGTATTCAGATCTATACCTCATGATTCTAATGATTGCCCTTGAGCTTTGTTGATGGTGATTGCTAATCGACCATTCCCTGTCCCGGTGTCCCGGTCGTCATTTATATCCCCCTGTTTCCCCCGGTGTCCCCGTTGTAGTTGTGTCCCTGTGTCCCGGTCGTCATTTATATTCCCTGTGTCCCGGTCGTCATTTGTATCCCGGTGTCCCGGTCTGTATATACATTCGTTTTTTAGTTTTGTTTTTCTCCTTTATTTTTTTCCTTTTTTTTTCTTTTTTAGTTTATTTAGATTTTTAGATTTTTTAGTTTTTTTATTAGTTTTTAGTTTTTTTTTCTTTTTAGTTTTTTTGTAGTTTTTACCTTCTTTTTAGTTTTGTTATTTTTTTTTTACTTATGTCCTGGTCGTCATTAATACTCCCTGTGTCCCGGTGCTTTGTTGATTGCTAATCGAACATTCCTTTTGTCCTGGTCGCTTTCTCTTTGAGTGTCGTCATTTATTTTTTTCTTTTTTAGTTCTTTTAGTTTTTACCTTTTTTAGTTTTTTTAGTTTTTTAGATGAAAATTTTTTTTAGTTTTTTCCTTTTTTTCTTTTTAGTTTTTTATTGGTTTTTACCTTTATTTTAGCTTATTTTTCAGTTTTTTCCTTTTTTTTAGTTTTTTTTTATTTTTTATTTTTTTTAGTTTTTTACTTTTTTTTAGTTTTTTTATTTTTTTTAGTTTTTTAGATTTTTTACTTTTTTTTATTAGTTTTTAGTTTTTTTTGTAGTTTTTGCCTTTTTTTAGTTTTTTCAGGTTTTTTTTTAGTTTTTTATTGGTTTTTACCTTTATTTTAGCTTATTTTTCAGTTTTTTCCTTTTTTTTAGTTTTTTTTAGTTTTTAGTTTTTTTTAGTTTTTTACCTTTTTTTAGTTTTTTTAGTTTTTTTAGTTTTTTAGCTTTTTTATTTTTTTATTAGTTTTTAGTTTTTTTGTAGTTTTTGCCTTTTTTTAGTTTTTTTAGTTTTTTAGCTTTTTTATTAGTTTTTAGTTTTTTTTTGAAGCTTTTGCCTTTTTTTAGTTTTTTTCTTTTTAGTTTTTTTGTAGTTTTTACCTTCTTTTTAGTTTTGTTAATTTTTTTTTTTACTTATGTCCTGGTCGTCATTTATACTCCCTGTGTCCCGGTGCTTTGTTGATTGCTAATCGAACATTCCTTTTGTCCTGGTCGCTTTCTCTTTGAGTGTCGTCATTTATTTTTTTCTTTTTTAGTTCTTTTAGTTTTTACCTTTTTTAGTTTTTTTAGTTTTTTAGATGAAATTTTTTTTTAGTTTTTTCCTTTTTTTCTTTTTAGTTTTTTATTGGTTTTTACCTTTACGTTAGCTTATTTTTCAGTTTTTTCCTTTTTTTTTAGTTTTTTTTTATTTTTTATTTTTTTTTTAGTTTTTTACCTTTTTTTAGTTTTTTTAGTTTTTTTAGTTTTTTTAGTTTTTTAGCTTTTTTACTTTTTTTTATTAGTTTTTAGTTTTTTTGTAGTTTTTGCCTTTTTTTAGTTTTTTCAGTTTTTTTTTTAGTTTTTTATTGGTTTTTACCTTTATTTTAGCTTATTTTTCAGTTTTTTTTCCTTTTTTTTAGTTTTTTTTAGTTTTTAGTTTTTTTAGTTTTTTACCTTTTTTTTAGTTTTTTTAGTTTTTTAGCTTTTTTATTTTTTTTATTAGTTTTTAGTTTTTTTTGTAGTTTTTGCCTTTTTTTAGTTTTTTTAGTTTTTTAGCTTTTTTATTAGTTTTTAGTTTTTTTTTGTAGTTTTTTGCCTTTTTTTAGTTTTTTTAGTTTTTTAGCTTTTTTATTTTTTTTATTAGTTTTTAGTTTTTTTTGTAGTTTTTGCCTTTTTTTAGTTTTTTCAGTTTTGACGTCACCTGATCCAGTTTTTTCAGGTGACGTCACCTGATCCACGATCCACAGATCCACAGACAACTTATTTTTATATATATATAGATAGTTTTTTTTTTTTACTTATGTCCTGGTCGTCATTTATACTCCCTGTGTCCCGGTGCTTTGTTGATTGCTAATCGAACATTCCTTTTGTCCTGGTCGCTTTCTCTTTGAGTTTCGTCATTTATTTTTTTCTTTTTTAGTTCTTTTAGTTTTTACCTTTTTTAGTTTTTTTTAGTTTTTTAGATGAAAATTTTTTTTAGTTTTTTCCTTTTTTTCTTTTTAGTTTTTTATTG
>NW_027068012.1:0-7258 GCF_032884065.1 Artemia franciscana
GTTTTTGATGTTATTATTAAACATGTTGAAAAGAATGGCACCCTTCACTATTCTCAACATGGTTTCCGAAGTGGTAGATCTGTCAACACAAATTTACTGCAGTCCTACAATCTTGTTACAGATCCAATAGACAAGGGAATTCCTGTCAATTTTGGCCTCTTTGACCTAGCCAAAGCCTTTGATAAGGTCTGCTACAGGAGACTGACTGTCAAGTTAAATGCTGCAGGAACAGCCAAGTAGTTGGCTGGATTAAGGCATTCCTTGCTGAAAGTACTCAACAGGACAGAATATTCACATCTCATGGAATTGCTGATTTGTTCAAATTCATTGCCTGTCAAGATTAGTGTGCTTCAAGGTACTATCCTTGGCCCTACCCTCTTCAATATTTTTAATAATAATGCCCCTATTGTAGTACATAATTAGCCCATTTAACTTTATTTGCAGATGATTCCAAACTTATTGGTGGTGTCAGAAACCAGCTTGATGCAGATATTTTTCAACATGATATAAATGAGCTTAATAATTGGGGAAATGGGGTTATTGGGGAAATGGGGAATTGGGGTTATTGAGCTTCAACACATCTAAATGCCATGTCCTTTGTTTTGGAGAAAAAACTCATGTTTTGGGTACACTCTCAATGACTCATCAGTTGAGGCTGTTCCCAAGGATAGATGTTTTTTGTGTCTTGGTTGATGAGAAGCCTAAATTTGATTCTCATGCTGCTATTGCTGCTCATCAGCTAACCAGACCCTAGGAACAATAAAGAGAACCATCTGCAGCCAGTCTCCAGGAGTCATGACAACCCTATATAAAGCCCTTGTTTGAACAAAACTTGAAGTTGGCATGAGCCTTACATCCCCTTTTTACAGAAAAGACAAAGTTATCCAAGAAGTAGTGCAAATGCAAGTAACAAAATTTATTTGCAAATTCCATACAGTCTCCTATTGTAAGCATCTTCATCACCTCAAACTACTAAGCCTAACATATAGGTACAAAGGCAGTGATGTCATAACTGCCTTGAAGCTTATCTTGACAAACATTGTCCCTGATTTATTCTTGTTTGCCATCACCTCTTTTACCAGATATCACTTAAAGAAACAGTCTAAGACATCATGCAGACTCCACCAGAGAAATCAGTTCTTTCAAAAAGAGTCACAAGCTTTTGGAATAGACTGTCAGAATATGCTGTCTCTGCAACTTGTCTTGAATATTTCAACTCAAGAGTGGATGCTGAATGGAGTGATGTGGAGTAGAATTACAATTGGGCAGCCCATGAGTCTTCAACTCATCTTTAATTCTTCACAGAGCCTACAAGGGGGAAATCCTTAGATTGCTCCAACATGCAATTTAAGGTAGACTGTAGCCTACCCCAAAAATCAGCTTTTACCCCACACATTTGTACATAGATAACTGTATAATGAAGCAAGAATTGTCAGGCCATAATTGGTCCTTGTATATGCCCAGTTACATACCTATAGAGAAGGAAACATGTTAAGAAAACAAGTTTTACTTCATAACAGGCTATGCAGAATAATTGTATACAGGCTATGCAGAAACATTTTAAATTCAGCCCCACTATACTTTACACCCAATCCCCCTAATTTGCAAATATATAGCCAAATTTATATAATTCTAATACATTTTGCCGCCCATCATTTGTTTTTCTGGCTCTTGTTTTGTCAGAGTTGATTAAATTTACAGACACACAGGTTGAAACAAGAGTGCACTGAGAGAATAGATGGGACCATAGCCTATACTACCATAGCCTTTGGTAAAATTCTACTTTAGCTATGTTTGGCTATCTTGGAAAGGGGTTAGGTTAGGAAAATGAAACTTTCAGAGATGGGTCTACATGCAAAAGTATTTCCTGGGAAGATACTCCACTCCTTCTCCCTCCAGAGGGTCCTGTAAATTATAGTAATGGGTCATAGTTTAGGGGGGGAGGGCATATCCAAAAAAAGGACATCTCAATGTCCAATTTGTAAAGCTCTCCATGAGGCTACAGTAGCATATATAGAAAAGGGTATGGAAGTGGGAGATGCTAGGAATAAATCTCTCATCTTCATTTATTTTGACTAAGCCTGAATAAGGATACTGCAATTTCAATTTTTTTTTCTATAGCTCCATTTAAATAAACTGATTTGTTTCATATTTCAAAGAACTATATACAGTGATGTGTATGCACTCATCAGCTTTTACAAAGGAGGAGTCAATTGTGGAAATAGGAATGATTATTAGGCCTATTATTAGGGACATTTTCATTGGAAATGATTCATTTTTTCAATACACAGAAAAAGTAATTGACAGCTATATTGATTATCTTTGATCTAAAAAAAGTGTTTTCTGAAGGAGGGGTGGTGGGGCATTTTCATGCAAGGGGGAGAAAACTTATGCCTTTGAGTTTCAATTCTAATGTTCAAAATTGCTGTTGAAGTTTTGACAAGACAACACGTTTCCTTAATTTTATCAGTTATCAGTTTCCTTTTTCTTGCTTTAGTTCTGAAAATGCAATTCCTGTTATTTGAGTAGAGTCAATTATTTAAGCCATGTTAATTATTTAAGCCATGTTATTTAAGCCATGTCAATTATTTTTCAAAATTTGGGAAGCTGAAAACAATTTTGTTGTACTTCATTTATTATTATTTATTTATTTTTTATTATTATTAAAAAAAAAACTAAAAAAAAAACACATAACACCAATAATAATGAAGATCCTAGAAGCAAACTTGTTAAGGACCAAAAAAAAAATTGAAAATGAAGAAGCAAGAAAAAAAAGAAAAGAGAAAACATGGGTAATTAAAGCAAATTGAATAAACATTTAGAGAAATATAATATCAAAATTTTAGTACATTGTTATATAGTGTCCAAAAACTTGTGGATAGCTTGACACTGAAGGGTATTAAACTCCATTGATGATTTGTTCAAAAGGGATAATACCAAAATTGGAGTACAAGTCCTTGGTGGGATATAGTTGTGGCAACCAAAAAACTGCTTTGACAGCATGGTTTTGAGCAGATTTTAATTTATTGGTAACTGAAGGATAAGTATTGCCTCAAACAGATCTGCAGTATGAGATATATGGGTAAATAAGAGAATAATAAAGGGTAACAATGATATCGGGAGGAAGAAAATAGTTCACACAATTAATCATACTTACCAGTCACCAAAATTATGGCTCTGATATAGGACACATGTGTTGCAAATGATAGGCAGGAGTCTATGTGGACACCAAGAAACTAGGCAACTTCAACCTGTGGGAGGAGATTGGTAGAATATTTTAGGCCAAATGCTGGCTGAGCTTCATTTTTTTTGTAAGAGGTTTGAAATAATACAACCTGACTTTTCTGGCTGTTAATGGTCATGCAGTTAATGAGACACCACTCTGTACTCTATTCAGAAGGGTTTGAGTAGAGGTGATGACAGATGGTAAATTAGGACTGGTGATGAAAAAGTTGCTATCATCAGCAAAAAGTATTGGGTGCGCTGATGGACCCAGGTCTGTAATCAAATCATTAATATAAAGGAGAAAAAGTATTGGACCAAGAACAAAGCCCTGTGGGACGCCCCTCCAGACAGGTAGGGGATGCAAAGTCACCCTGCCCAGACTCACACTCTGTACTCTACCAGAGAGATAAGAGCCAAACCATGAGAAAGGAACTCCACAAATCCCTAGGTTATTGAGTTTACTTAATAAAACAGTGTCATCAACCATGTCAAAGGCCTTTGAAAAATCCAGAAATAAGCCCAATACAGTATTTTTAAAGTCAAGTTGGGAACGTGTAAACTGTGTGGCGTCTATTAGTGCATGAGAAGTTGAAAATTTGGCACAGAAGCCATATTGATGAGGAGAAATCAACAAATCTGATGAATGATTCCCAAATACAAAAGGGAGAAAGATGTCGGAATATAATTCTCTCAGGCACTTTAGATATAACTAGGAGAAGTGAGATTGGACAATAAATGCTGATCTCAGATGGATCACCTTTTTTATTAATCAGGATAACAATTGCTGATTTAAATATTTCTGGGAAGACTCCATTGTTCATAGACAGGTTGTCTATGTCCACAATGGGTTCACAAACATAGGAAGATATGGTCCTAAGAAGCTTATTACTTATGCCAAAAAAGTCAGGTGTACTACTATTAGAGAGAGATTTTATAACTTGAAGCACCTCTTTGCAATTAGTTGGAGAGAAAAACATGGATCTGGGATTCTTGCTAGGGTGTACTGACCGGGAGAAGGAACAGGAGTTAGTATTTGGAATATTAGTGAAATAATGATTAAAATCATCCAGTACTGAAATTGGGTCAATAGATCTGCCACTGATGTCCCTAAGCTTAATAGGTACAGATTTTGAATTCCTTTTTTTTTTGAAAGAACTTCATTTATTGTACACCAAATTTTTTGCAGGTTCCCTTTGCAGTGAGAGATTTATGAATAATGATAATTTTTCTTTGCTTTTCGGATGAGTTTGGTAGGCCTATATACGTTTTTGTATTTTTTATAATTAGTCAGGTCAATAACGCTACTGGTTTTGTAAGCTAACTTATATAGGTCATTTTTTTGGTATGAAGAGATTATCAGGCTATTGAACATCCAGGGGCGTATACGGGTAGTTTTTCGGTTTGATTTACGAACTGGAAAGGTTGAACCGATAAGATCACTCAATCCCTGTGTATAACTATTTGTGGCTGAATTGCCATCCTGACAATCCAAAATCTTGGACCAGTCAAACGATTTCAAACAATCTGTGAACCGGTTCATGTTCACAGTATCATATATTCTATTAGATGTAGGGGTATTAGTTCTACAGGGTTGAGTAGCTGATAGGGAGGGTAAGGAAAGATAGATTGGAAAGTGATCTGACAGGTAAGAAAATATTATTTTGGAGGACAGGTGGTTTCCCAGGGAAGTGGATACAAAAATGTTGTCAATTAAAGTCGCGGTAGACCTCATAGTATCAACTCTAGTAGGAAAAAGGATTGTGGGAAGAATACCACTTGAGGTAAATGTTTTCAAAGAAGGTATCACAATCATTATTATTGCTAACATTTAACAAATTACAATTGAAGTCTTCAAAAATTATTGCCTTCTTTTGTGGTAAATTAATAAAACTAGAAAAATCATCAAACAGATTACAAAAGAAAGGTGTTGGAAATGAGGGTGGTTTATAAAATAACGAAAAAATAAATGAATTCTCGTCTACACTTATGTCGACGATTATTGAATAAATGCATCTATTATTTATAGGTTGCAAGAACAAGAATTCATAGTCTAATAGTCTGGTGAATTTTAGACTTGATCGGATGTAAAGAGAAATGCCGCCAGAGGACTTGGTTAATTTTCTTTCAATATGAATAGCTTGAAAGCCAGTGAGGGAAAATTCATTAGTATCATCAATTTCTGAAAGCTACGTCTCCGTTATTCCAATTACGTCGGAAGGGCAGGAACCATTTGTTAAAATTAAATCTTAAAATTAGCCCACTTATCCTGTATGCTTCTGATGTTAAAGCAAATTACATTAAGTTCGGTCTCTTCCATTAGTTTAGGTTTCACATTTTTCACAAAATCAAAAGTGTCAAGATATTAACAGTTAATTTGGTTTAAAGGGCTGTTGGGGCTAGCTAAGGTGTTGGTGGGCAGATTATTTTGGTCATCGTAATAGTTAAAAACAACATTATTGCACAGTGATAAATTCGTGAGAAACGTAAAATCTTGTACAGTACTTGTATAGTCCAATTCCTTCATTTAAGGTTTGGGGTTTTCTTTCTGCTGTTAACAACATCACGTAGAATAGGACACCGTAGGCTATAAGAAACATGGGATCCATCACAGTTAGCGCATATGGGCTGCATTTGACACGGCGAATCACGTGTTGCCTCATGAGGACCAGTACATCAAGAGCATTTTGGGAAAGAACTTTTGCAAACCACCTGTCGGTGGTTGGGTGAACGGCACTTGTTACAGCATTGTGGAAGATCGTGAAAAACAAATACTCGAATTGGCTCATTCTCAAGTCGAATACCATCTTTTAAAGCATGGTCGAGTAAATTTTGAGCTAATTGAACACCAAGGATAAAATCTTCCCACTTTTCCATTGCAAAATATGTGTGTAAACAACAGGAGTATAATTTTGTCAAAATCCTGGGGAGGGAGGCAAAACTGCAACTGATTTCCCCTAGTCAAGTGAAAAATGATCCATGTAGTGCCATAAAGGCAAAGGTATACTAAAGAAAACTGATCTGTATCTGTGGATGCTTTAATTATATAGACCTTAGTCTTTACAAGATTTTTGAAGATGTTAAGTTTCATCTGGGGGTGGGGAGCAAACTTGTTTTTGGGGGTGGGGGTAGAAGTAATTATATCCCTGGTAAGCAATTGACAACTGGCATGATTTTCAAACATTGTTCCAGGGATTTGGGAGTGATCAGGTACCTCCAATCAAAATTTAATTATGTATTGAAAAGCACACTCATGGTGGACTGGTTGCCCTTTTTGCTTTCAGCGCTTGAAAGGGCACTAGAACTTTGAATTTTCCCTTTTCCAGTCTGAGAATATTGCAGATATCCTATGTAGTATCTGTTATGTAGGCACTGAAGCTTCAACTTAATATTCCTAGCTTTCTTAGAGACATTGCAGATATAATATTTGATAACTTTGATGCTTTTTGTATCTTCTGATTTAGTTCAATGTTTCCAGAAAGTTCTAATGTTATACTATAGTTGCATCTGACATATTGTAGATACACAATTTTGACAACCTCGGTGCACTTAGTGTCTCGATTTAGCCTTAACATTGCCTACAAATTTCAACTTAATACCCTTAGACAACTTCTGAAATATTTTAGTAATGCCGTTTTGACAATTTGTATGCACATAGTATCTTTAAGATTCAATATTCTCTAAAAGTTTCATCTTTATACCCTTAGCAGCTTCTGAGATATTGCAGATGTGCTGTCTTGACAACCTTGATAGACCTGGTGCTTCCCAATTTAGTGTAAAACCCAATGAAAGTTTCTACCTAATACCCTTAGCCATTCCTGATGTATTGAAGATGTGACATTTTGACATCCACAATAAACTCGGCTTCTTTTGATTTAATTCATTATACTCATAAACATTCCCCTAAAGTTTCAACTTAATATCCCTAGCTGTTCCTGAGGTACTTCAGATGTTTCCTTTCAACAACCTGGATGTACATTGTGCAATGATTTCTTTGATGTACTATTCAGTTAATACGTATATTTGACCCAAGCAC
>NW_027068013.1:0-7247 GCF_032884065.1 Artemia franciscana
GAAGATATTAGACTATTTTATGATTGCAAATGGCAAAGAATGTAATTGAAGGCTCTTTTCCTATTTCAAAAGTTTAGTTTTCGAGGGTAATAGCTACGTATGTTGAAAAAATAAAGATATTAGACTTTTTTATGATTGCAAATGGTAAAGAATGTGATTAAAGACTCTTTTACTATTTCAAAAGTTTTAGTTTTCGAGGGTAATAGCTACGTATGTTGAAAAAATGAAGATATTAGACTATTTTATGATTGCAAATGGTAAAGAATGTGATTAAAGGCTCATTTCCTATTTCAAAAGTTTTAGTTTTCGAGGGTAAGAGCTTTTTCTGTGGAAAAAATGAAGATATTAGACAATTTTATGATTGCACATGGTAAAGAATGTGATTAAAGGCTCTTTTCCTATTTCAAAAGTTTAGTTTTCGAGGGTAATAGCTACGTATGTTGAAAAAATGAAGATATTAGACTATTTTATGATTGCAAATGGTAAAGAATGTGATTAAAGGCTCTTTTCCTATTTCAAAAGTTTTAGTTTTCGAGGGTAATAGCTACGTATGTTGAAAAAATGAAGATATTAGACTATTTTATGATTGCATGGTAAAGAATGTGATTAAAGGCTCTTTTCCTATTTCAAAAGTTTTAGTTTTCGAGGGTAATAGCTACGTATGTTGAAAAAATGAAGATATTAGACTATTTTATGATTGCAAATGGTAAAGAATGTGATTAAAGGCTCTTTTCCTATTTCAAAAGTTTTAGTTTTCGAGGGTAATAGCTACGTATGTTGAAAAATGAAGATATTAGACTATTTTATGATTGCACATGGTAAAGAATGTGATTAAAGGCTCTTTTCCTATTTCAAAAGTTTTAGTTTTCGAGGGTAATAGCTACGTATGTTGAAAAACTGAAGATATTAGACTATTTTATGATTGCACATGGTAAAGAATGTGATTAAAGGCTCTTTTCCTATTTCAAAAGTTTTAGTTTTCGAGGGTAATAGCTACGTATGTTGAAAAAATGAAGATATTAGACTATTTTATGATTGCAAATGGTAAAGAATGTGATTAAAGGCTCTTTTCCTATGTCAAAAGTTTTAGTTTTCGAGGGTAATAGCTACGTATGTTGAAAAAATGAAGATATTAGACTATTTTATGATTGCAAATGGTAAAGAATGTGATTAAAGGCTCTTTTCCTATGTCAAAAGTTTTAGTTTTCGAGGGTAATAGCTACGTATGTTGAAAAAATGAAGATTTTAGACAATTTTATGATTGCACATGGTAAAGAATGTGATTAAAGGCTCTTTTCCTATGTCAAAAGTTTTAGTTTTCGAGGGTAATAGCTACGTATGTTGAAAAAATGAAGATATTAGACTATTTTATGATTGCAAATGGTAAAGAATGTGATTAAAGGCTCTTTTCCTATTTCAAAAGTTTTAGTTTTCGAGGGTAATAGCTACGTATGTTGAAAAAATGAAGATATTAGACTATTTTATGATTGCAAATGGTAAAGAATGTGATTAAAGGCTCTTTTCCTATTTCAAAAGTTTTAGTTTTCGAGGGTAATAGCTACGTATGTTGAAGAAATGGAGATATTAGACAATTTTATGATTGCACATGGTAAAGAATGTGATTAAAGGCTCTTTTCCTATTTCAAAAGTTTTAGTTTGTCGAGGGTAATAGCTACGTATGTTGAAAAAATGAAGATATTAGACTATTTATGATTGCAAATGGTAAAGAATGTGATTAAAGGCTCTTTTCCTATTTCAAAAGTTTTAGTTTTCGAGGGTAATAGCTACGTATGTTGAAAAAATGAAGATATTAGACTATTTTATGATTGTAAATGGTAAAGAATGTGATTAAAGGCTCTTTTCCTATTTCAAAAGTTTTAGTTTTCGAGGGTAATAGCGTCTGAAAAAATGAAGATATTAGACTATTTTATGATTGCACATGGTAAAGAATGTGATTAAAGGCTCTTTTCCTATTTCAAAAGTTTTAGTTTTCGAGGGTAATAGCTACGTATGTTGAAAAAATGAAGATATTAGACTATTTTATGATTGCAAATGGTAAAGAATGTGATTAAAGGCTCTTTTCCTATGTCAAAAGTTTTAGTTTTCGAGGGTAATAGCTACGTATGTTGAAAAAATGAAGATATTAGACTATTTTATGATTGCAAATGGTAAAGAATGTGATTAAAGGCTCTTTTCCTATTTCAAAAGTTTTAGTTTTCGAGGGTAATAGCTACGTATGTTGAAAAAATGAAGATATTAGACTATTTTATGATTGCACATGGTAAAGAATGTGATTAAAGGCTCTTTTCCTATTTCAAAAGTTTTAGTTTTCGAGGGTAATAGCTACGTATGTTGAAAAAATGAAGATATTAGACAATTTTATGATTGCACATGGTAAAGAATGTGATTAAAGGCTCTTTTCCTATTTCAAAAGTTTTAGTTTTCGAGGGTAATAGCTACGTATGTTGAAAAAATGAAGATATTAGACTATTTTATGATTGCAAATGGTAAAGAATGTGATTAAAGGCTCTTTTCCTATTTCAAAAGTTTTAGTTTTCGAGGGTAATAGCTACGTATGTTGAAAAAATGAAGATATTAGACTATTTTATGATTGCACATGGTAAAGAATGTGATTAAAGGCTCTTTTCCTATTTCAAAAGTTTAGTTTTCGAGGGTAATAGCTACGTATGTTGAAAAAATGAAGATATTAGACAATTTTATGATTGCACATGGTAAAGAATGTGATTAAAGGCTCTTTTCCTATTTCAAAAGTTTTAGTTTGTCGAGGGTAATAGCTGCGTATATTGAAAAAATGAAGATATTAGACTAATTTTGATTGCAAATGGTAAAGAATGTGATTAAAGGCTCTTTTCCTATTTCAAAAGTTTTAGTTTTCGAGGGTAATAGCTACGTATGTTGAAAAAATGAAGATATTAGACTATTTTATGATTGCAAATGGTAAAGAATGTGATTAAAGGCTCTTTTCCTATTTCAAAAGTTTTAGTTTTCGAGGGTAATAGCCAGTCTGTGGAAAAAATGAAGATATTAGACTATTTTATGATTGCACATGGTAAAGAATGTGATTAAATGGCTCTTTTCCTATTTCAAAAGTTTTAGTTTTCGAGGGTAATAGCTACGTATGTTGAAAAAATGAAGATATTAGACTATTTTATGATTGCACATGGTAAAGAATGTGATTAAAGGCTCTTTTCCTATTTCAAAAGTTTTAGTTTTCGAGGTAATAGCTACGTATTTTGAAAAAATGAAGATATTAGACTATTTTATGATTGCAAATGGTAAAGAATGTGATTAAAGGCTCTTTTCCTATTTCAAAAGTTTTAGTTTTCGAGGGTAATAGCTAAGTATGTTGAAAAAATGAAGATATTAGACTATTTTATGATTGCACATGGTAAAGAATGTGATTAAAGGCTCTTTTCCTATTTCAAAAGTTTTAGTTTTCGAGGGTAATAGCTACGTATGTTGAAAAAATGAAGATATTAGACTATTTTATGATTGCACATGGTAAAGAATGTGATTAAAGGCTCTTTTCCTATTTCAAAAGTTTTAGTTTTCGAGGGTAATAGCTACGTATGTTGAAAAAATGAAGATATTAGACAATTTTATGATTGCACATGGTAAAGAATGTGATTAAAGGCTCTTTTCCTATTTCAAAAGTTTTAGTTTTCGAGGGTAATAGCTACGTATGTTGAAAAAATGAAGATATTAGACAATTTTATGATTGCACATGGTAAAGAATGTGATTAAAGGCTCTTTTCCTATTTCAAAAGTTTTAGTTTTCGAGGGTAATAGCTACGTATGTTGAAAAAATGAAGATATTAGACAATTTTATGATTGCACATGGTAAAGAATGTGATTAAAGGCTCTTTTCCTATGTCAAAAGTTTTAGTTTTCGAGGGTAATAGTTACGTATGTTGAAAAAATGAAGATATTAGACTATTTTATGATTGCAAATGGTAAAAAATGTGATTAAAGGCTCTTTTCCTATGTCAAAAGTTTTAGTTTTCGAGGGTAATAGCTACGAATGTTGAAAAAATGAAGATATTAGACTATTTTATGATTGCAAATGGTAAAGAATGTGTTTAAAGGCTCTTTTCCTATTTCAAAAGTTCTAGTTTTCGAGGGTAATAGCTACGTATGTTGAAAAAATGAAGATATTAGACTAATTTATGATTGCAAATGGTAAAGAATGTGATTAATGGCTCTTTTCCTATTTCAAAAGTTTTAGTTTTCCTGGGTAAGAGCTTTGTCTGTGAAAAAAATGAAGATATTAGACAATTTTATGATTGCAAATGGTAAAGAATGTGTTTAAAGGCTCTTTTACTATTTCAAAAGTTCTAGTTTTCGAGGGTAATAGCTACGTATGTTGAAAAAATGATGATATTAGACAATTTTATGATTGGACATGGTAAAGAATGTGATTAAAGGCTCTTTTCCTATTTCAAAAGTTTTAGTTTTCGAGGGTAATAGCTAAGTATGTTGAAAAAATGAAGATATTAGACTATTTTATGATTGCAAATGGTAAAGAATGTGATTAAAGGCTCTTTTCCTATTTCAAAAGTTTTAGTTTTCAAGGGTAATAGCTACGTATGTTGAAAAAATGAAGATATTAGACTATTTTATGATTGAAAATGGTAAAGAATGTGATGAAAGGCTCTTTTCTTATGTCAAAAGTTTTAGTTTTTGAGGGTAATAGCTACGTATGTTAAAAAAATGAAGATATTAGACTATTTTATGATTGTAAATGGTAAAGAATGTGATTAAAGGCTCTTTTCCTATTTCAAAAGTTTTAGTTTTCGAGGGTAATAGCTACGTATGTTGAAAAAATGAAGATATTAGACTATTTTATGATTGAAAATGGTAAAGAATGTGATTAAAGGCTCTTTTCCTATTTCAAAAGTTTTAGTTTTCGAGGGTAATAGCTACGAATGTTGAAAAAATGAAGATATTAGACTATTTTATGACTGCAAATGGTAAAGAATGTGATTAAAGGCTCTTTTCCTATTTCAAAAGTTCTAGTTTTCGAGGGTAATAGCTACGTATGTTGAAAAAATGAAGATATTAGACTAATTTATGATTGCAAATGGTAAAGAATGTGATTAATGGCTCTTTTCCTATTTCAAAAGTTTTAGTTTTCCTGGGTAAGAGCTTTGTCTGTGAAAAAAATGAAGATATTAGACAATTTTATGATTGCAAATGGTAAAGAATGTGTTTAAAGGCTCTTTTACTATTTCAAAAGTTCTAGTTTTCGAGGGTAATAGCTACGTATGTTGAAAAAATGAAGATGTTAGACAATTTTATGATTGGACATGGTAAAGAATGTGATTAAAGGCTCTTTTCCTATTTCAAAAGTTTTAGTTTTCGAGGGTTATAGCTAAGTATGTTGAAAAAATGAAGATATTAGACTATTTTATGATTCCAAATGGTAAAGAATGTGATTAAAGGCTCTTTTCCTATTTCAAAAGTTTTAGTTTTCGAGGGTAATAGCTACGTATGTTGAAAAAATGAAGATATTAGACTATTTTATGATTGAAAATGGTAAAGAATGTGATTAAAGGCTCTTTTCTTATGTCAAAAGTTTTAGTTTTTGAGGGTAATAGCTACGTATGTTAAAAAATGAAGATATTAGACTATTTTATGATTGTAAATGGTAAAGAATGTGATTAAAGGCTCTTTTCCTATTTCAAAAGTTTTAGTTTTCGAGGGTAATAGCTACGTATGTTGAAAAAATGAAGATATTAGACTATTTTATGAATGAAAATGGCAAAGAATGTGATTAAAGGCTCTTTTCCTATTTCAAAAGTTTTAGTTTTCGAGGGTAATAGCTATGTCTGTTGAAAAAAATAAAGATATTAGACTATTTTATGATTGTACATGGTAAAGAATGTGATTAAAGGCTCTTTTTCTATTTCAAAAGTTTTAGTTTTCGAGGGTAATAGCTACATATGTTGAAAAAATGAAGATATTAGACAATTTTATGATTGCAAATGGTAAAGAATGTGATTAAAGGCTCTTTTCTTATGTCAAAAGTTTTAGTTTTCGAGGGTAATAGCTACGTATGTTAAAAAATGAAGATATTAGACTATTTTATGATTGTAAATGGTAAAGAATGTGATTAAAGGCTCTTTTCCTATTTCAAAAGTTTTAGTTTTCGAGGATAATAGCTACGTATGTTGAAAAAATGAAGATATTAGACAATTTTATGATTGCACATGGTAAAGAATGTGATTAAAGGCTCTTTTCCTATGTCAAAAGTTTCAGTTTTCGAGGGTAATAGCTACGTATGTTGAAAAAATGAAGATATTAGACTATTTTATGACTGCAAATGGTAAATAATGTGATTAAAGGCTCTTTTCCTATTTCAAAAGTTTTAGTTTTCGAGGGTAATAGCTACGTATGTTGAAAAAATGAAGATATTAGACTATTTTATGATTGCAAATGGTAAAGAATGTGATTAAAGGCTCTTTTCCTATTTCAAAAGTTTTAGTTTTCGAGGGTAATAGCTACGTATATTGAAAAAATGAAGATATTAGACAATTTTATGATTGCACATGGTAAAGAATGTGATTAAAGGCTCTTTTCCTATTTCAAAAGTTTTAGTTTTCGAGGGTAATAGCTACGTATGTTGAAAAAATGAAGATATTAGACTATTTTATGATTGCAAATGGTAAAGAATGTGATTAAAGGCTCTTTTCCTATTTCAAAAGTTTTAGTTTTCGAGGGTAATAGCCAGGTCTGTGGAAAAAATGAAGATATTAGACTATTTTATGATTGCACATGGTAAAGAATGTGATTAAAGGCTCTTTTCCTATTTCAAAAGTTTTAGTTTTCGAGAGTAATAGCTACGTATGTTGAAAAAATGAAGATATTAGACTATTTTATGATTGCAAATGGTAAAGAATGTGATTAAAGGCTATTTTCATATTTCAAAAGTTTTAGTTTTCGAGAGTAATAGCTACGTATTTTGAAAAAATGAAGATATTAGACTATTTTATGATTGAAAATGGTAAAGAATGTGATTAAAGGCTCTTTTCCTATTTCAAAAGTTTTAGTTTTCGAGGGTAATAGCTAAGTATGTTGAAAAAATGAAGATATTAGACTATTTTATGATTGCACATGGTAAAGAATGTGATTAAAGGCTCTTTTCCTATTTCAAAAGTTTTAGTTTTCGAGGGTAATAGCTACGTATGTTGAAAAAATGAAGATATTAGACTATTTTATGATTGCAC
>NW_027068014.1:0-7227 GCF_032884065.1 Artemia franciscana
GGTTCCAATAGCACTGAAGCTACCTGTAAAAGAAGCTTGTTATTTAGTTGTTTTAACAAAAAACACTCTACTAGAACTACTAGTTTCTATCTAACTAAACTTACTCATCTCCCAGATTTTTGAAGCAAACTTTTTATAGATAAAGGATTAAAAATACTTGAAAACTCTGTGTCATGCTCAAAATATCTATTCAAAAGTTGATAATTTATCAAAGCTTATCTTTTAAAAGTTGAACATCTTTTAAAGATACTAAGAATTAAAACAGAAGTTGAATATGCCGTTTGTAAAAAGCTTCGAAATTCTGTTTCAGTATATCTTGATATTGAGAAAAAAAAAGGTAAAAAAGAAATAGTTTGAACTATATAAAGTTTGAATTATATCCAAAAGGGATGGTTTAGATTTACACAGGTAAAAGTTCCTGTAAAGTTCATGAGAAAACTTATAAAAAAAAGCTATTAATTGAAGAATATATCCACAATTACATAATTGTGCAGTTAAAAAGGAAATAATTGATAATAAGGCAACTTACAACAGATTAGAATACCAGGTGAAAAGTTAAAGATTATGTTGATGGAAAAATTACATACCTTTATTATGCTACAAAAAAAAAAAAACTGATTTATTCTATTAAATTGGGGCCGGAACATGGGCATGTCAAGGTCATTAAATAGACGAAAATAGATAAAAATACTTTCCAGAGGAAAAATAAATATTAAAAATTTATACACTATGGTATATATATATATATATACCATGAACTATATATATATATATATATATATATATATATATATATAATACCATATATATATATATATATATATATATATATATATATATATATAATATCATATATATATATATATATATATATATATATATATATATATATATAATACCATATATATATATATATATATATATATATATATATATATATATATATATATATATATATATATATATATATATATATATATATATATGTATATATATATATAATACCATATATATATATATATATATATATATATATATATATATATATATATATATAATACCATATATATATATATATATATATATATATATAATACTATAATACCATATATATATATAATACCATATATATGAATATATGAATATATATATATATATATATATATATATATATATATATATATATATATCTACCATGGATTATCTTAAAAAAATAGCCACATGGTAAAGATGAATTCTATAATTGTTTAGTTCATTCAGGTTTTTTGCAATGTGTTAATATTTGTGATTTGGTAAAATTTATCATATTTAGTTTACCTATTGTTGAACAAAAAATTCTATTGGAAATAGCCAAATAGGCTATTTCAAAAAAAAAAAACAAGATATATTGATTTTAATTAAATCAACCAACCATCGACTAGGAGGAATACACATACTATTTTGGCGTTTGATTAGAAAGTGTGTTTAAACACAATTTTAATTTTTGTTTAGTCAAATCGCTTTCCAAAAAAGTGTTTATATCCAAATGTCATTATTTAGTTAGTCATTTAAAAGAAATTAATCTTTATTTTGCAAAAATATACATGTGATACAAAATAAAGGCTTAATCACTTAATGTGACATAATATACCTGTGACACAAAAACAAAAAAACAAGTACCTTATAATGACCCCTTTCAGCCGCTATGTGAAGAGCAGTGTACCGGTTCTTGGTAATTGCGTCAACCCTTGCACCGTAACGAAGTTGAAGCAAAACAGTTGAATCGAATCCCAAAACTGCAGCTGCGTGCATAACAGCCTAGAAAGGAAAAGAACAATGTTAGATGTTCTAATTGAGCTTTTTAACTCGAAAGATAATACTCAAGATGCGTGTCAATTTACTTACAGGAGAGAGAGAGAATACTTTTTTTTTAGTCAAATGATCCTAGTTTAGCTATTAAGATATTTCGCTTTAGTTCTTCGGATTCTGGAAACAAAACTTCAGAAAATTCGTACACAAAATATTGGATAAAATATCGTTAAGAGCAGCGACCCTGGTGATGACTTCGTCTATGGTTTGATTCAACATCAAATTACGTATTATATGATATCCCTCACTACCGTGAAAATGCATAAGGAAGGAGGGGTCCTTATAACCAGCCCCGTTACTGATTTTCTATAACATTGATTTGCTTTTAATCAGTTTGTCAGTCAGTAGCATTCATTCAGTGAACAACTCTCTGAGTACTTGGAAAGTTACCTATGTGAAAAACCAGTTTCTGGTTATATTTAATTAACGTACTTGAACTGGATTGCTGTTTATTATTACAGTGTTATAACACATTGTTATTAATTAAGTTGAAATAACACATTATTATTTATTGACTATTTTGTGGTTTACTGGATAGCAGCTTTGGATATAAGAGTACGGCAGAATTTTTAGCAGTAGACAGGCCTTTCCTGAATCCGAACTGACTATCACTTAAAAAACCATGTTTTGTTAAATGTGCATAAAGCTTTTTATGCATAACTTTTTCGTACATTTTCGAGAAAACTGACAGTAGAGAAATCGGTCTCCAGTCAGGCAGATCAGTCTTTGAGCCACTTTTGTGAAGAGGAATCACTCGCGCCTCTTTTGTGAAAGGCCTGTTCCTCTGGGAAACGTTTAAAACATCTTCATCTGCCTTTCGCCGGCTCCACGATTGAGAACCGCACTTAACAGAAGGGATTACCGTAGCTGCAAACATTATAATCTTGGTTCGTAAACTCATCTTTCTGTTCTTCCCATCTTTTTTTCAACTGTGATAGAAACACCCAGAGCCTTGGCTATTCTGCTTTTAACATCTTTACTACTCCTGCCGTCTTCAATAATAATGCTACCAAGTTAAGTGAAGCTGTCCACCTGATCAATCTTTTCGATACCGAACGTAACTGTTTCATTTCTGTTCGTTTTAAGAATAAATGTCGCTCCTTACTTGCAGTTAAAAAAGGTCATTTGTTTTTTTTTTAATTTAAATTCTGAACATTTTTTGAATTGATGCACATTTTTGAATTTTTGCTCACCATACATGAAGAATTTTGTCCGAGTTCTTTAAGACTGACCCTGAATCACAAAGGACGTAGAATAAATAGTTGAAATTACTAAAAATACTTTATCGTGGAGAGCTAGGTAATAGGGGATGAACCCCCTTCTATAAGTAATAATTTCTGTTCGTTTTAAGCTTTAATGCTGATTCTTACTTCCAGTTGAAACACTTTTTATTATTTATTTTCCCATTGTTTTTATAAATAATACTAGACAATCCTGCACCCCCTTCATAGAAATTCTTTTCCCTCATGATAAATTCCTCCATGGAAAGATCCTCCCGCGTAACCCCATCCCCCAGACCTACTCCCACCCAACAATACGAAAGTCCCATAAAAACGTCTGTACACTTCCTCATAACCATTACTATATGTCAACAACGGTCCAAGTTAGGGCCTTAAAGCCCCTTCTCGGGGTTGTGGGGGATTAAGTCGTTCCCAAATAGATGGTTATTAGGTATTTTTACTATGTTGAACAAAATGGCTATTTCAAAATTTTGAGCAGGTGACTTTGGGAGAAATTGAGCATAGGAGGGGACCTAGGCACCCTCCCATTTTTTGGTCACTCAAAAAGGGCACTATATCTTTTAATTTCCGCTAGAGTGAGCCCTCTTGCGATATTCAAGGACTACTGGGACGATACGATCATCCCTAGGAAAAAAAAACTACAAAAAACAAGAGCTAAGAGCTCATATGACACGTGACGAGGCAAGAAGAGCTAAGAGCCAAGAGCTCATATGGTATGAGCTCTAACAAAATTCTAAGAATCAACAGATTGATTTCAAAAGAAAACCAGAGGCTTAATGCGGGTCAAGATTTAAAATAAGAGCTCTGAGTCACAATGTCCTTCTAAATATCAAAATTTATTAAGATCCGATTACCCACTCGTAAGTTATAAATACCTCATTTTTTGTAATTTTTCCTCTCCCTTTAGCCCCCCAGATGGTCGAATCTGGGAAAACGACTTTATAAAGTCAATTTGTGCAGCTCCCTGATCCACCTACCAATTTTCATCGTCCTAGCACGCCCAGAATTACCAAACTTGCCAAATCAATGAGCCCCTCCCCCCATCTCCCCCAAAGAGAGCGAACCCAATCACGTATCAAGGACATTTGCTTATTCTATCCACCAAGCTTCATCCCGATTCCTCCACTACAAGCTTTTTCCAAGATTTACCCCTCCAACTCCCCCCAATGTCAACAGATCTGGTCGGGATTTGAAATTAGAGCTCTGAGACATGAATTCCTTCGAAATATCAAATTTCATTAAGATCTGGTCACCCTTTTGTAAGTTATAAATACCTCATTTTTCCGTATTAGCCCCCCCCCCCCCCCAACTGCACCAAAGAGAGCAGATCCGATCCGGTTATGTCAGTCACGTATCTTAGACAGGTTTTTATTCTTCCCATCCAGTTTCATCATGATCTCTCCGCTTTAAGTATTTTTTAAGATTTCCAGTCCCCCCCCCAACGACCCTGGATCCGGTTGATATTTAAAATAAGAGATCTGAGTTACGAGGTCCTTCTAAATATGAAGTTTCATGAAGATCCGATCACTCCTTCTTAAGTTAAAAATACGTCATTTTTCTAATTTTTCAGAATTAACTTCCCCCCCTCTATTAGAGCGGATCCATTCCAATTATGTCAATCATGTATCTAAGACTTCTGCTTATTTTTCCCACCAAGTGTCATCCCGATCCCTCCAATCTAAGCGTTTTCCATGATTTTAGGCCCCCCCAAACTCCCCCCATTGTCACCAGATCCGGTCGGGATTTAAAATAAGACCTTTGAGACACGATACCCTTCTAGATGTTAAATTTTATTGGGATCCGATGACCCATTCGTAAGTTAAAATACCTCATTTTTCTAATTTTTCAGAATTAACCCCCCCAACTACCCCAAAGAGAGCGGTTCCATTCCGGTTGTGTCAATCATGTATCTAGGACTTGTTCTTATTTTTCCCACCAAGTTTCATCCCGATCCCTCCACTCTGAGTGTTTTCCAAGATTTTAGGTTGCCCCCTCCCAACTATCCCCAATGTGACCAGATCTAGTCGGGATTTAAAATAACAGCCCTGAGACACGATATTCTTCCAAACATCAAATTTCATTAAGATCTGATCAACCGTACGTAAGTTAAAAATACTTCATTTTTTCTATTTTTTCCAAATTAACCGGCCCCCCACTCTCCCACCCCAGATGGTCAAATCGGAAAAAAGACTATTTCTAATTTAATATGGTACAGACCCTGATAAGCCTGCCAAATTTCATAGTCCTAGCTTACCTGGAGGTGCCTAAAGTAGCAAAACCGGGGCCGACAGACCGACCGACAGGTCGGTCTGTTGCATATTAATACGTCTAAGTGAGTTCATTCCTGCTCGTAATTATTTAGGTGAAAATTATATACTAGAAATTTTCACCTAAATAATTAAAATTTTCACCTAAATAATTACGAGCAGGAATGAACTCACTTAGACGTATTAATATGCAACTAACGGTAAGGCTGAAATCAGCGAAAATTTCAAGACCAACATTTGGAACGACATAATTAATAAGTAAATCCCTATCAAAGCTTTTGAATCACAGGCCAAATTCAAATAAAATTAAAGTGTTAGGGTAACGTCATCCTTCCTATGGTGGGTTCGTTTTGGCAATGAAGTACATGTTAACTTACATTTGAATTTTCTTTTCAATGAATCAGAAAGAAAATTGTTCTAGAAATTGACTTCCTCCCTCTTCCCTTTCCATGAAAGTAAACACAAGAATATTATTTTTCATTTTCCACTCCATATTAGTCCAAAATTAGACAGAGGTCACTCAGCCTTGATATGTTACTGATTTGACGAGAGTTGGGCTGAATGTGGTCGATTTGAATGGGGGTTGACTCAGACAGGTTTGGGTTAAATGGCGGATGAGCTGAATGAGGATTTAGCAAAGTGAGAGTTGAATTGTGCAGAAGGTGAGTAGAATGGGGGTTGAGTTGCACCAAGGATTTAATTATATGGAGTTTGAGCTGATTTAGGATTGAGCTGAATTTGGTAGAGTTGCACAGACGTAGAGTTGATTGAGTGTTGAGTTCCTCAAGGATTAAGTTTTACCACGTTCAGTTACACGAGGGCTCAATTAGACGGAAGTTGAGTTGCACAAGAGTTCAGTTGTGTGAAAGTCCATTTAAACGAGGGGTGTAGCTTGAAGAGGGTTCAGCTAAGCGGGGGTTCAGTTGCACGAGGATTCAATTGTATAGGGGCTCGGTTGCGTAACTGTGAAGTAATAAAGGGGTTCATTTGCTCCTGCGGTCAGATGGCCGAGGGTTCCATTGCAGTTGCGGTGGAACCTGTAAAGTATTGTTTTCAGAAAATATTTTCTATTAACATAAAAAAGACTAGAGGATGACTCAAAAATAAACCCCATGTTAATGGCCGTTTAAGCCTTCTTCAGGTGAATACACGATGAATTTTGAGAAGAAAGGCACTCCTAACGAGCTGTGGGAATTTCGCACCAACGGATGGTTTTTCATTGTTTTTTAACTTATCACATTGTTTGGCATTCGTAAATTGAGATTCAAATATCTAATTTTACGATAAGTCTGTAATATCCTTCTGCCAATTTTGTAAAATCTGTATTTTGTAAATGTTCGTTAAGTTTTGCAAGATCTTGAAAATCTGAGGGAAAGGTATATTCGTCTATAAACGACCCAAACCAGAACCGATTTATTAAACATTTCGTGGTAACCAACTGTAGTAAGGAGCAACCCAGTTCAATAGTAACCGAAACTCTAAAAAAGGAATTTTTATAACAATAGTTACATCAAAAGAATCAAATTTTAATGCTGATTTTAAATATATGTATTTTTCATTAAGTTTAGACTTACCCATCAAAAGTTATAAGCCTGAGACAATTTGCCTTATTTTAGAAAATAGAGGAAACACCCCTTACAAGTAATAGAATAAACCATCAGATTCAGCGTATAAGAGAACCCTACAGTACAAGTTTTAGGTTCCTACCAACGAAATTGTGAAATTTTGCATTTTTTCCCACATGACAGATCACGGATGCGTGTTTATTTGTTTGTTGTTTTTTTTTTCAAGGGTGACCGTATCTACCCAATGGTCCTAGAATGTCACGAGAGGGCTCATTCTAACGAAAATTAAAAGTTCTAGTGCCCTTT
>NW_027068015.1:0-7226 GCF_032884065.1 Artemia franciscana
AATCAAGAGCGAAGAATAATATCGAATTAACTACGACATGCGAAATTCCTGTCTCTGACACAAAAGTCTTATCAAAATCGCATGCATTGACTGGCTGGCTTGTGACTTCAGATATATTGTCACTTGCAATTATCTCAGTGGAATGTTTATTTGGTCTTGAAATAGACTGGATTGACAGGTCCACGCTTCGACTGCATGAATTTTCAGCTACAGAATTAGTATTAGTGGGAATGGAATTTTGACTGCTGATTATCGGGGATATACAGGGATTATTATTAGAGATGCAAGATTCATGTACTTCATCGTTATTTGAACAGATTAAGCAAATCCAATTCGGTTTTTCTTTACGCTCAATTGGGGAAATGCCTGCACACTGTGGGTGAAACATCTCGAGACATTTTGTGCATTGCAGGGTAATCCCCTTGCCACAAGATCGACCACAACCAGGACAAATAAATATTGACATTTCTCACTCCTTAGGTCTGGGGTTAAATAAGCAAGGCCAAAAAAATAAAATCGCCTTTAGCGCTCCATTAAGCTTATAATGCAATAGAATCCTTTATGTAGGTCAATAAGTATAGTAGGGATTATGCGTCACTCTAATCCCTATTGCGAAATTTTGAGTTTCTTCACATAAAGCTTACTGAATTAATAATGTCCATGCAATATCCAATTTAGACGTTGACACTTTGAACTCTGAACTGATACTGATACTGATTTCTTTTAATCACATTCTTTACCATGTGCAATCATAAAATTGTCTAATATCTTCATTTTTTCCACAGACCAAGCTATTACCCTCGAAAACTAAAACTTTTGACATAGGAAAAGAGCCTTTAATCACATTCTTTACCATTTGCAATCATAAAATAGTCTAATATCTTCATTTTTTCAACATACGTAGCTATTACCCTCGAAAACTAAAACTTTTGACATAGGAAAAGAGCCTTTAATCACATTCTTTACCATTTGCAATCATAAAATAGTCTAATATCTTCATTTTTTCAACATACGTAGCTATTACCCTCGAAAACTAAAACTTTTGAAATAGGAAAAGAGCCTTTAATCACATTTTTTACCATTTGCAATCATAAAATAGTCTAATATCTTCATTTTTTCCACAGACATAGCTATTACCCTCGAAAAATAAAACTTTTGAAATAGGAAAAGAGCCTTTAATCACATTCTTTACCATTTGCAATCATAAAATAGTCTAATATCTTCATTTTTTCAACATACGTAGCTATTACCCTCGAAAACTAAAACTTTTGACATATGAAAAGAGCCTTTAATCACATTCTTTATCATTTGCAATCATAAAATAGTCTAATATCTTCATTTTTTCAACATACGTAGCTATTACCCTCGAAAACTAAGACTTTTGAAATAGGAAAAGAGCCTTTAATCACATTCTTTACCATGTGCAATCATAAAATTGTCTAATATCTTCATTTTTTCCATAGACAAAGCTATTACCCTCGAAAACTTAAACTTTTGAAATAGGAAAAGAGCCTTTAATCACATTCTTTACCATTTTCAATCATAAAATAGTCTAATATCTTCATTTTTTCAACATACGTAGCTATTACCCTCGAAAACTAAACTTTTGACATAGGAAAAGAGCCTTTAATCACATTCTTTACCATTTGCAATCATAAAATAGTGTAATATCTTAATTTTTTTAAAATACGTAGCTATTACCCTCGAAAACTAAAACTTTTGACATAGGAAAAGAGCCTTTAATCACATTCTTTACCATTTGCAATCATAAAATAGTCTAATATCTTCATTTTTTTCGACATACGTAGCTATTGCCTTCGAAACCAAAACTTTTGAAATAGGAAAAGAGCCTTCAATCACATTCTTTACCATTTGCAATCATAAAATAGTCTAATATCTTCATTTTTTCAACATACGTAGCTATTACCCTCGAAAACTAAAACTTTTGAAATAGGAAAAGAGCCTTTAATCACATTCTTTACCATGTGCAATCATAAAATAGTCTAATATCTTCATTTTTTCAACATACTTGGCTATTACCCTTGAAAACTAAAACTTTGAAATAGGAAAAGAGCCTTTAATCACATTCTTTACCATGTGCAATCATAAAATTGTCTAATATCTTCATTTTTCCACAGACATAGCTATTACCCTCGAAAACTAAAACATTTGACATAGGAAAAGAGCCTTTAATCACATTCTTTACCATTTGCAATCATAAAATAGTCTATTATCTTCATTTTTTCAACATACGTAGCTATTACCCCTCGAAAACTAAAACTTTTGACATAGGAAAAGAGCCTTTAATCACATTCTTTACCATTTGCAATCATAAAATAGTCTAATATCTTCATTTTTTCAACATACGTATCTATTACCCTCGAAAACTAAAACTTTTGAAATAGGAAAAGAGCCTTTAATCACATTCTTTACCATGTGCAATCATAAAATTGTCTAATATCTTCATTTTTTCCACAGACATAGTTATTACGCTTGAAAACTAAAACTTTTGAAATAGGAAAAGAGCCTTTAATCACATTCTTTACCATTTGCAATCATAAAATAGTCTAATATCTTCATTTTTTCAACATACTTAGCTATTACCCTCGAAAACTAAAACTTTTGAAATAGGAAAAGAGCCTTTAATCACATTCTTTACCATTTGCAATCATAAAATAGTCTAATATCTTCATTTTTTTCAACATACGTAGCTATTACCCTCGAAAACTAAAATTTTTGAAATAGAAAAAGAGCCTTTAATCACATTCTTTACCATTTGCAATCATAAAATAGTCTAATATCTTCATTTTTTCAACATACGTAGCTATTACCCTCGAGAACTAAAACTTTTGAAATAGGAAAAGAGCCTTTAATCACATTCTTTACCATGTGCAATCATAAAATAGTCTAATATCTTCATTTTTGTTCAACAAACGTAGCTATTACCCTCGAAAACTATAACTTTTGAAATAGGAAAAGAGCCTTTAATCACATTCTTTACCATGTGCAACCATAAAATTGTCTAATATCTTCATTTTTTCCACAGACAAAGCTATTACCCTAGAAAACTAAAACTTTTGACATAGGAAAAGAGCCTTTAATCACATTCTTTACCATTTGCAATCATAAAATAGTCTAATATCTTCATTTTTTTCAACATACGTAGCTATTACCCTCGAAAACTAAAACTTTGAAATAGGAAAAGAGCCTTTAATCACATTCTTTACCATTTGCAATCATAAAATAGTCTAATATCTTCATTTTTTCCACAGACAAAGCTATTAGCCTCGAAAAACTAAAACTTTGAAATAGGAAAAGAGCCTTAATCACATTCTTTACCATTTGCAATCATAAATTAGTCTAATACCTTCATTTTTCAACATATGTAGCTATTACCCTTGAAAACTAAAACTTTTGACATAGGAAAAGAGCCTTTAATCACATTCTTTACCATTTGCAATCATAAAATAGTGTAATATCTTCATTTTTTCAACATACATAGCTATTACCCTCGAAAACTAAAACTTTTGAAATAGGAAAAGAGCCTTTAATCACATTCTTTACCATTTGCAATCATAAAATAGTCTAATATCTTCATTTTTTCAACATACGTAGCTATTACCCTCGAAAACTAAAACTTTTGACATAGGAAAAGAGCCTTTAATCACATTCTTTACCATTTGCAATCATAAAATAGTCTAATATCTTCATTTTTTCAACATACGTAGCTATTACCCTCGAAAACTAAAACTTTTGAAATAGGAAAAGAGACTTTAATCACATTCTTTACCATTTGCAATCATAAAATTGTCTAATATCTTCATTTTTTCAACATACGTAGCTATTACCCTCGAAAACTAAATTTTTGAAATAGGAAAAGAGCCTTTAATCACATTCTTTACAATGTGCAATCATAAAATAGTCTAATAATTTCATTTTTTCAACATACGTAGCTATACCCTCGAAAACTAAAACTTTTGACATAGGAAAAGAGCCTTTAATCACATTCTTTACCATGTGCAATCATAAAATTGTCTAAATCTTCATTTTTTCCACAGTCAAAGCTATTACCCTCGAAAAATAAAACTTTGAAATAGGAAAAGAGCCTTTAATCACATTCTTTACCATTTTCAATCATAAAATAGTCTAATATCTTCATTTTTTCAACATACGTAGCTATTACCCTCGAAAACTAAAACTTTTGACATAGGAAAAGAGCCTTTAATCACATTCTTTACATTTGCAATCATAAAATAGTGTAATATCTTAATTTTTTTAAAATACGTAGCTATTACCCTCGAAAACTAAAACTTTTGACATAGGAAAAGAGCCTTTAATCACATTCTTTACCATTTGCAATCATAAAATAGTCTAATATCTTCATGTTTTTCAACATACGTAGCTATTGCCTTCGAAAACCAAAACTTTTGAAATAGGAAAAGAGCCTTCAATCACATTCTTTACCATTTGCAATCATAAAATAGTCTAATATCTTCATTTTTTCAACATACGTAGCTATTACCCTCGAAAACTAAAACTTTTGAAATAGGAAAAGAGCCTTTAATCACATTCTTTACCATGTGCAATCATAAAATAGTCTAATATCTTCATTTTTTCAACATACTTGGCTATTACCCTTGAAAACTAAAACTTTGAAATAGGAAAAGAGCCTTAATCACATTCTTTACCATGTGCAATCATAAAATTGTCTAATATCTTCATTTTTTCCACAGACATAGCTATTTACCCTCGAAAACTAAAACTTTTGACATAGGAAAAGAGCCTTTAATCACATTCTTTACCATTTGCAATCATAAAATAGTCTAATATCTTCATTTTTTCAACATACATAGTTATTACCCCTCGAAAACTAAAACTTTTGACATAGGAAAAGAGCCTTTAATCACATTCTTTACCATTTGCAATCATAAAATAGTCTAATATCTTCATTTTTTCAACATACGTAGCTATTACCCTCGAAAACTAAAACTTTTGAAATAGGAAAAGAGCCTTTAATCACATTCTTTACCATGTGCAATCATAAAATTGTCTAATATCTTCATTTTTTCCACAGACATAGCTATTACGCTTGAAAACTAAAACTTTTGAAATAGGAAAAGAGCCTTTAATCACATTCTTTACCATTTGCAATCATAAAATAGTCTAATATCTTCATTTTTTCAACATACGTAGCTATTACCCTCGAAAACTAAAAGTTTTGAAATAGGAAAAGAGCCTTTAATCACATTCTTTACCATTTGCAATCATAAAATAGTCTAATATCTTCATTTTTTCAACATACGTAGCTATTACCCTCGAAAACTAAAACTTTTGAAATAGAAAAAGAGCCTTTAATCACATTCTTTACCATTTGCAATCATAAAATAGTCTAATATCTTCATTTTTTCAACATACGTAGCTATTACCCTCGAGAACTAAAACTTTTGAAATAGGAAAAGAGCCTTTAATCACATTCTTTACCATGTGCAATCATAAAATAGTCTAATATCTTCATTTTTTTCAACAAACGTAGCTATTACCCTCGAAAACTATAACTTTTGAAATAGGAAAAGAGCCTTTAATCACATTCTTTACCATGTGCAACCATAAAATTGTCTAATATCTTCATTTTTTCCACAGACAAAGCTATTACCCTAAAAAACTAAAACTTTTGACATAGGAAAAGAGCCTTTAATCACATTCTTTACCATTTGCAATCATAAAATAGTCTAATATCTTCATTTTTCAACATACGTAGCTATTACCCTCGAAAACTAAAACTTTTGAAATAGGAAAAGAGCCTTTAATCACATTCTTTACCATTTGCAATCATAAAATAGTCTAATATCTTCATTTTTTCCACAGACAAAGCTATTAGCCTCGAAAACTAAAACTTTTGAAATAGGAAAAGAGCCTTTAATCACATTCTTTACCATTTGCAATCATAAAATAGTCTAATACCTTCATTTTTTCAACATATGTAGCTATTACCCTCGAAAACTAAAACTTTTGACATAGGAAAAGAGCCTTTAATCACATTCTTTACCATTTGCAATCATAAAATAGTGTAATATCTTCATTTTTTAAACATACGTAGCTATTACCCTCGAAAACTAATACTTTTGAAATAGGAAAAGAGCCTTTAATCACAATCTTTACCATTTGCAATCATAAAATAGTCTAATATCTTCATTTTTTCAACATACGTAGCTATTAACCTCGAAAACTAAAACTTTTGACATAGGAAAAGAGCCTTTAATCACATCTTTTACCATTTGCAATCATAAAATAGTCTAATATCTTCATTTTTTCAACATACGTAGCTATTACCCTCGAAAACTAAAACTTTTGAAATAGGAAAAGAGACTTTAATCACATTCTTTACCATTTGCAATCATAAAAATGTCTAATATCTTCATTTTTTTCAACATACGTAGCTATTACCCTCGAAACTAAATTTTTGAAATAGGAAAAGAGCCTTTAATCACATTCTTTACAATGTGCAATCATAAAATAGTCTAATATTTTCATTTTTTCAACATACGTAGCTATTACCCTCGAAAACTAAAATTTTTGAAATAGGAAAAGAACCTTTTAATCACATTCTTTACCATGTGCAATCATAAAATTGTCTAATATCTTCATTTTTTCCACAGACAAAACTATTACCCTCAAAAACTAAAACTTTTGAAATAGGAAAAGAGCCTTTAATCACATTCTTTACCATGTGCAATCATAAAATTGTCTAATATCTTCATTATTTCAACATACGTAGCTATTACTCTCGAAAACTAAAACTTTTGAAATAGGAAAAGAGCCTTTAATCACATTCTTTACATGTACAATCATAAAAATTGTCTAATATCTTCATTTTTTCCACAGACATAGCTATTACCCTCAAAAACTAAAACTTTTGAAATAGGAAAAGAGCCTTTAATCACATTCTTTACCATGTGCAATCATAAAATTGTCTAATATCTTCATTTTTTCCACAGACATAGCTATTACCCTCGAAAACTAAAACTTTTGACATAGGAAAAGAGCCTTTAATCACATTCTTTACCATTTGCAATCATAAAATATTCTAATATCTTCATTTTTTCAACCTACGTAGCTATTACCCTCGAAAACTAAATCTTTTGACATAGGAAAAGAGCCTTTAATCACATTCTTTACCATTTGCAATCATAAAATAGTCTAATATCTTCATTTTTTTCAACAAACGT
>NW_027068016.1:0-7226 GCF_032884065.1 Artemia franciscana
TTTTGAAAATTCAACGTTTAAGAAAAGCACATTATACAGAATAACAACACTTGGTGAATATTCGAAACAAATTTTCTAGCGACTAACTAATCAATAAGTTATAAAGCTACTTGGCTTAGACTTCAATACTCACAAAACAGCAAGTAATATTCTAAATTATATTTAACTTATTTTTCTTCATTCCTTATTTGGTTTTGCTGGAAGACAGAGACTGCAAGACTGTTTTTGGAAATGTCAGAAGCCTAAACGAGTCTTTCTTAAAGGAGCCCATACATTTTTTCATTTATTTAATTTAACCCATTGTCGCTGTTAATCAAGTTCAGTCTTTGTTGCCAATTGTGTCAGTTTAGACGTTTTTTTTTCAGCAGAACGGGTATTTTGAAAAACCAGAATTGAAATATCTAGCCAAGGCCGTGCACAGGGGGGAGGGAGGGTAGGGGGCTGAACCCTCCCCCAAAATGTTTTTCCGACTCGTAAAAACGGAAGATAAATAACATAAACAAGTTTTTGATGCGTTTTCAAGTTTTTTTATATCCCCCCCCCGGAAAGAATTTCCTGGACAAGGCCCTGCATAATCAGCTTTAATTGCTACAAGCTAAACTTTGTAATGCCTGTGTGCTTCTAAGTTTCCTGTCCCTTGCATCTTTTTAGTGTACTTTCTCAGCAAACAAAACTCCGGTTGGTTTCATATCTGACATTTAGACCTTGAAAAGGAAACTCCTCACGTTCGAGAATGTTTTTAACACGCCTTCTAAATACTCATTAGGCCCAAAAAACGGACGCTACTGTACAACAGATGATGTCTGAACCACTGATTACTGAAGTTATTACTTAGCTCTTTTCAAAAAGAAACATTAGTAAGTTAATGCTTAGCTGCCTATACTTAAAACCCTCGTTTTAAGTATCTTCTATGCATTTCTATCTCTTCATTATGTTTTTCCTGTGACAACCCTAAAATAACTAGTTTTTAATGTTTAATATATATCTTTTGCGAATATACAAGCTGTATCTTTATCCTCATTTCCTATTTTTCATTACTATCATAATTACTAAGCGATGCCACAAAGTTAGGCGACATGGTAAATGATTTGACCTATATCAATTGTCACAAAGATTGAAAAACCTCAAAAGATGGTTCAAAGCCTTTTTTTTACAATAAAAGATTAACTCACTCGCTATAAAGGTCAGAAGTGCAAAGACAAAAAAAATTATGCAGAAAATATTAAATATCATTTTTTGTATAGATGGTGAACAGCTTTTTATTTTTTCTGTCGCGGGATGGTTTTTATAACTTACTATCTTTTGTATCAATATTTTTGTA
Organism: Artemia franciscana; assembly: GCF_032884065.1. NCBI lineage: Eukaryota > Metazoa > Arthropoda > Branchiopoda > Anostraca > Artemiidae > Artemia > Artemia franciscana. Next base: position 1,322 of record NW_027068016.1, read on the forward strand.
CCATTTTAATTTCAGCAGATTTATTAGAACTTTAACCCTCACCAGATTTTAGATTAAATTACGACCATTTCCACTACCTACCTACAAAGCATAATTTTCGAGGTTCCCTTTAAATTGCGGGTACGTCTTTGTTCGCAAGCTTATTCCAGCAACCTATTATGCGCCTCCCCCAAAAGAAAATCCTGGATCCACCCCTGGTATAAACTCAATCCACAATTGAAACCAGATCAGTCATTTGCAATTCCCCTCCTGGACTATGTGGACTAACAGGGACTAAAAATTGCCAACGCGGTACAATTGTACCATTTTTGGTAAAAACGGTACAATTACCGTTTTTTGGCGATTGGGGACTAAGCCAATGTGCATCAAAAGGTAACTGTCCAAACTGCTTGTCTTCATATTGTGAAAACAATACGAATCCTAAAAAGGTGAAATAGAATCCTAAAAAGGAGATAGGAAAGAAAACGCACAACAGTTTCTGAGAAAAGAAAGAGATCACCGGAAAAAATAACTAATAAACGTAATTTCCAAAATTAATAATAACAAAATTTAATTCCCCTCCTGTGGACTAACAGGGACTAATCTCCAAAACGCATTTTTCATTTACAGACGATTCTTTCGAATTCTATAAGCAAGATTCAATGTATTTGGAACCTAGGAGATATGGTAACTTTTTTTTATCGGATTAAATACGGTGTTATTAAAAAAAAAATAGTAAACACTTGCTCTCCTTAAGCTTTCACTTGCTTGGAATATATCAACCCCCTGAACATTGAAATAAAAACCTGAACAAAAACCCGAAAAGACTCATCACTTCAGCTCTAATAATGACGAAGCGAATTACAGTAGTGTTAATTCATATCCTAAGTAGCGATTCTATGACTATATTATTTTTACCTCTTCTCCAGAAATCTCAAGAGGATGACTCATATATACAAAAAGTATTGGAACAGGGAGATGAGAAAAAAAATATAACATAGAAAGTGGTAACTATTAACAAAACCGTGAAAATCAAGGTTATTTTGTGAGTTTCTTCCTTAAAATAATATTTACTCATTATTATTTTTGGCGATTGGGGAATAAGCCAATGTGCATCAAAAGGTAACTGTCCAAACTGCTGGTCTTCATATTGTGAAAACAATACGAATCCTAAAAAGGTGAAATAGAATCCTAAAAAGGAGATAGGAAAGAAAACGCACAATAGTTTCTGAGAAAAGAAAGAGATCACCGGAAAAAATAACTAACAAACGTAATTTCCAAAATTAATAATAACAAAATAAATTAATTATATAAATAAAATAGTAATAATTACAAACAAAATTAACAAACAAATAACAAAAAAATTAATAATAACAAAACGTAATTTTCAATACGATACAAGTTAGGATTGCGCGAAACACTATTGGAGACTGGATAAGACCGTGAAAATGTTGGTTTTGTCACATACACCGCCATCTAGTTTCTCCACGTACAACTTATGCCTCAACTTTTTGCTTAAAATTTACACAAGTGGAGAATTTAGAACCTGACCTTCTTTAGCTATAAGGTAATATGAGCTGATCAATATACAAAAAGAGCTAAGAAGAATAGTAGCGACAGAAATCAAAGAAGCAAGAACTGCTTTCTATCCACGTCTTTCTCTTCTCTGTGAAAAGAATCACTACCAGCTAGCGTCCCCAAGTGTGGCTCATATCTAAACTTTTTACTTGAAACTTACAAAAGTATAGAATAGAGAATATGACATTAATTTGAATTCTTTAGCGTCATTGTAATATGAGCTTGTCAATATGCAAAAAAAATCTACAAAAGCAGCAGCAACAGAAATCACAGCAGCAGGTGATACTTTCTATCTTTGTCTTCTCTGAGAGAAGAGTCGCTCAACTAATAATTAAGTTGATATTTTAGATTTTTTCTTGAAATGCATAATACCATGGGATACACAATGTAATATTTTTTTTTTTTTTGGAGAGATGAAAGCCGGGGTTTTTGACGTGTTGCTAGATGGAATGAATTGTTTGCGGGGAGGGTTGTTATGATCTGGATCCGGTAAGTACAGGATTCTTCTCTTTCTTTCTTATGTTATCTTCTCTCTCTGATTTGTTCGCTTATTTCAGCACATTATATATTTTTGAGGGGTTGATATACATAATATATTTTTGATATTTTTATATATTTTATTATATCAGAATTTTATTATAACACGATTTTATTATATATTATTGAGGGGTTGATGCTATAACAGGAAAATATTTCTGTTCGTTTTAAGCTTGACTTGCATATTCAATTTAAGCTGTACCGGTTTCAAGATTTATTTATTCATTTATATTGGTACAACAAAAGAATAAAAACAAAAGCAATACGAAACTAAAAGAATGGAAACACAAGAATAATGCAAGAAGAGATTAGACAACTAGTAACAACAATTTTTAAAAGGAAAACAAAAGAAATTTACCCCCCTCCCGCTTAAAAAAACAACAACAAACCAAACATATTTAAGCTACTCCAGCCAAGTCCAGGTAATAAGAGTCCAGCCTAATACAGGTTAGATTTTAATTACTCAAAGTTTTAATGACGAACAATTCTGATTTTCACCTTTACTTCTTCACTTGATTTGTTTCAATCCCTTTTCTCTTATTGTTAGACTTTTCTGTTCTTTTCTGGTTCTTATCGACATTGAACATGTCTCGTTTGACACGTATTTTTTATTTAATAAAAATAAGGTTCTTTTTTATCCTTGCTTATCCTTTTTCGGTAGCCGGCGTTAAACCCCCTGCGTAAAATACCCCCCGCGGAAAATACCCCCCAGAAAATAGCCCTCCACGGATCCCCCGGAAAATTCCACCCCCACCCAAAGGACTAAAACTCTCAATTTCTGATCCAATGAGCACACTCCGAAGTTTCAGAGACCTTGAGGTGGAGGTGCGGATGAGGAAGGGACAGTCTTCTACGAAATAAATTCTGCTCATCTTGGGGTTTAGCGTTATTCTTTACTTTCATAACCACAGCGTAGACAAGAAATATTCCCAGAAATCGTAAGGGAGTAGATATCAACTTCACATTTTTGATATGTTTCTTCTGTACCCTAAAAACATTCCCCCTAAAACTCCCCCTAAAAACATTTGCAGGAAAACACCCTTTTGTTGCCTTTTTGCTGGGAAATTTTTCCACCAAGAAGGGGATTACCAGCATGATTTTTAAGAAAAATTTTTCACCCCATTTCATCTGCAAGAAATTTTCCACGTGGAATTTTCAGTTAGAATGGAATTGTCTTGGGGGAATTTCCCTGGAAATGGGGGAGGGAATTTTTATGTGAAAACAACTTTCCATGTTGGATTTTTCCGTAGGTGAAGGAATTTTTCATGGAGGGAGGAACCGGATTTCTCGGTATTATTAAAAGCGATCAGAAATTAAATTATAAAAAAGTTTCTTCAACTGAAAGTAAGGAGCAAGATCAAAACTTAAACCGACAGAAATTATTACATATAAGAAGGAGGTTTCCCCCTCCTTAAGACCTTGCTCTTTATACTAAGATTTCCAAATTTTTGTCCCAATTCCTTAAGAACAACTCCTGAAACTCAATGGCCGTTTAATATAAATAATAAGCTTTTTTTTTTACAATCACCTGTTATGAAAGAGTGTCGGCGGGTGCGTTGTGGAGAGAGGAGATGGTGCCTGAAACTACCTTGAGGCATGATCTGATTAACAAACAGAAATTAAAATTTTAAAGAATAAGTTTTCTAACTAAAAGTAGAGAACAATATTGGAAAAGATAAAATTAGTTCATATATGAGTGGTGCTGCACACTCCTAAATCCGTTGCTCATTAAACTAACTTCTATATTGCTTTGACAAACCTTTTAATTCTAATTAAACTTCCCTATTTGAAAAAGAGTCAAACTTTAGTGTAAAGAGAGAGGGGGTTTAAGGAAGTATATAAAAAAATTTCGTTTATTTAAAGTTTTAATGTAGGTCCTTACTTTCAGTTGAAAAACTAGTTTTTTCTATTTAGTTTCATAAAAGGGTTACTGTACTGAAATAAACAGCACATCATTAACACAGGGTTCTGATTAATGGACAATTTTTATGGACTTTGTCTGTTTTGGAGGGCGTTTTTTGGTTGAAAAATCTGTTCCTAGTTAATTTACCTACAATGAGTTGCCTCCCCGTAGTAGCATAATTTTTGTACGCATGGATATATAATGAGTAGGAGGAAATAAGCTTGAGACTGTCCGTGCAGGATTACGACTCTTGTTGAAAGAAGAGCATCACCAAGGGCCGAACACCATGTTGTGACGAAGAATATGCCCGGCATTGCCCAAAATCTACCTTCATACTGAAGGTCCCAGGGACTCCTTGCTGTCCGGTTCTAAGCCGGCTTAAGCGCTTCGGTGTAAACTTGAAAAAACGTTTGGGTCCTTTTCCTGCATTGGTACTCGGGACCGTTGGATTTCCTGAGGTAAAAATAATTTCAATTATTTAAAGAACATGAAAATCGGAACTTGGAATGTTTTGATGTTAAAAAAATGACTATCGCATCGAAATTTTGACTGACAAATTGAGACGATTCAAACTGGACTTGTTAAGAGTTTCAGAAACTCATCCCAGGGGTAGGAAGCAAGACAAAAGGTGATAAATAATTTGTTTACTCAGGGAGGAAGGATGGGCTATCTAGACAGGGAGTAAGACTCATGATGAATAAGGAAGCTGCTAAGTCTTGTTTAGGCTAGGAAGGTGTTAATAATAGAATATTAATTGCTCATTTTATGACTAAAAAGTTCAGGGTATCAGTTATAGTAGATTATGCACTAGTAGAGCCGACTGACAGAGATACTGGCAGAGACAGGGTTCAAGTAGAAATATGGTATTTTTATTAAATTTGAACGTCCAGGCCGGTAGAAACAGGGATAGATGGCATCCTAGCCTAAGTAAATTTGGTGTAGGAAAAGAAAACAGCAATGGCTTCAGACTGTTGCATTTTTGTAGGTATAACAATCTAGTTATAATCAATACGGTGTTTGGTAATAAAATGGCCCATCAATTAACGAGGTATTCACGTGATAGCAAGACAGGAAACTTTATTGATAGTGCCTGGAGGGAATTTGACTGGGGGAAGGTTTACTTTACGTTGGATGAAATTTCACCGGAGGACATTTCCGTGAGGGGGGGGGGGTCCCCCTCCATATATGAAGGGTGCACCCCTCCTTAATACCTTGCTCTTTACGTTAAAGTTTGGCTGTTTGTCCCAATTTTTTAAGAGAGTTTACTGAAGCATCGTGGCTTTTAATTAGAATATGAAGCTTATTTTAAAATTGCTTTTTATTGCTTTTTTAAAACAGCTTTAGTGTAAAAAGTAAGGTAATGAGGAGGGGGCAACCCTTCATATAAGGAATAAATCTTCCGAAATTCATTTGTAAATTTTTTTTCATGTACGGTGAGCCAAATTCGAACCTGTATTAGTTGATAAACATCGAGAAATGAAATAAAAACACGGTTCTTTTAACTGAAATTAAGGAGCAACATTAAAACTTAAAACGAACAGAAATGATTCCGTATATGAAAAGGGGTCTTCCCCTCCACAACGTCTCCCTCTTTACGTTAAAGTCCTTATTGTTTCAAACAGTAGAGTTGTGACAAAGAGTCAAACTTTAGTGTAAAGAGCGAGGCGTTGAGGAGGGAACAGCACCTTTCACATACGGAATAATTTCTGTTCGTTTTTAAGTTTTAGTGTTGTTACCTTACTTTCAATTAAAAACTTGTCTTTTTCATTTAATTGAAAAAAAGCCTATTGCCTATTACTTAAACATAGCCTTTGTTATTGGGAGGTAAACAGACATTTTTCGGCAGGCGAATTTTCTCTCGGGGAATTTTCTGTGGTGGGATGTGGAGGATGCCCCCTCTTAAAAACT
>NW_027068017.1:0-7222 GCF_032884065.1 Artemia franciscana
ATTCTTGTCAACTGATTGTTTCGCCTATAAAGAATATTATCTCGAGGTAAGAACTGATCACCGACCACAACGATTGCCATTTTGTTGATAGTTGCGTATCAGGAGGCATCAATTCGATTGCTGTTTTTAAGCAGAAGCACTAAATTATTATTTTTGTGGAAAAGACGATATATATAAATATATATATATATTTTCTTTTTAGTCTTTTTGTAGTTTTTACCTTTTTTAGTTTTTTTCTTTTTTTGTATTAATGCTAAAGCCAAGGTTCAAACCTGGAGCCTCTCGGACCTAGAACCTGAAACATAACGCTTTACCAACTCAGCTACTTCGGCGTGAATACATTCGTTTTGAGCAGCTTCCTCGGGTGTTACCATTGTAGGTTCTTCAGTCATTTTACAATTAGAAATTTCTCTTTCAACGGTCTTCTTACAATTAAAAATTTGTCTTTGAACGATATTCTTAAATACCTGTGTCCTGGTCGTCATTTATATTGCCTGTGTCCCGGTCGTCATTTGTGTCCCGGTATCCCAGTCTGTAATTTCTCCTTGAGTGTCCCGGTCGTTATTTATATTCCCTCTGTCCCGGTCGTCATTTGTGTCCCGGTCTGTAATTTCTCTTTGAGTGTTTTTTCTTTTTAGTATTTTTTAGTTTTTTACATTTTTTCTTTTTTCAGTTTTCTTTTTCTTCTTTATTTTTCAGCTTCACTATGTAATACATATCGCCGAACCTTTGTTTTTTTAACCAAAATCTGGTAGGCATTGATGACCTTATCCAAGTCAAGATCCCAAACCCAATCATCATCGCTATCATTTTCAGTTTTGATATGTTTTGACTCTCACTGTCTGGGTGGATCTTCATCTAACTGCGCGGTTTTGCGTTCTTTAGCCTCAAGCCTGTTTCCTTGCTGTTCTTTTGATTCCTCGGCACGCTTTCTTTTCTGACTTTCTCTATCAGCAGCAAGTTTTTTGGCATAAACTCTTTGAGCATCTTCATCGGCTTTTGCCATTGTAAGTTCATCAGTCATTTTAAACTTAAACATTAATAGATTTCTACGTTAACATATATGTCTTAAATATCTTTAATGACGTCACCGTCATTGCAAAAATGACGACAACTAACTTCATGACGCCAGTCGACACAGAAACATGACGTCACCTGATCCATAGACAGACAACTTATTTATATATATATAGATAGATATAATTCTAAAATTGTCAGGTAATTTTCTATTTTGAAATAAAAACTAAAAATTATTGCTCAGACAACATAAATATTTTTGATATTTACATAATAGCTTTAGTGGTTCTGGACTGAAAACTAAATATGCTAATCAAATTGGGAATTGCAATCTTTTAGGTTGAAAAGGCAGATCCATTGGAATCATGAGAATGCGTGGAATAAGAAAAGCCTCACCCTCATAAGGCCCTGTCAAGATTGTTGCCTCTATTACGTTATAACAGACATAACACGTCATTTGTGTCCCGGTCTGTAGTTTCGTTAGTCGACAAACATGACGTCAGACGACAAACAACTTCATGACGACATACAGCTCAATCCTTATAATGACGTCAGTCGACAAACATAACGTCAGTCGACACACAAACATGACGTCAGTCGACAGATACAAACAAACAACTTATTTATATATATATATATATATATATATATATATATATATATATATATACTAGCTGTTGGGGTGGCGCTTCGCGCCACCCCAACACCTAGTTGGTGGGGGCGCTTCGCGCCCCCCCAAGCCCCCCCGCGCGCGTAAGTCGTTACGCGCCATAATAGTTACGCGCCATTGTAGTTGTGTCCCTATGTCCCACCTGTGAATATAGATAGATATATATATATATCCCGGTCGTCATTTACATCCCCCTGTTTCCCCCGGTGTCCCCGTTGTAGTTGTGTCCCTGTGTCCCGGTCGTCATTTATATTCCCTGTGTCCCGGTCGTCATTTGTATTCCGGTGTCCCGGTCTGTATATACATTCGTTTTTTAGTTTTGTTTTTCTCCTTTATTTTTTTCCTTTTTTTTCTTTTTTAGCTTATTTAGATTTTTAGATTTTTTAGTTTTTTTATTAGTTTTTAGTTTTTTTTCTTTTTAGTTTTTTTGTCCCGGTCGTCATTTATATCCCCCTGTTTCCCCCGGTGTCCCCGTTGTAGTTGTGTCCCTGTGTCCCGGTCGTCATTTATATTCCCTGTGTCCCGGTCGTCATTTGTATCCCGGTGTACCGGTCTGTATATACATTCGTTTTTTAGTTTTGTTTTTCTCCTTTATTTTTTTCCTTTTTTTTTCTTTTTTAGTTTATTTAGATTTTTAGATTTTTTAGTTTTTTTATTAGTTTTTAGTTTTTTTTTCTTTTTAGTTTTTTTGTAGTTTTTACCTTCTTTTTAGTTTTGTTAATTTTTTTTTTTACATATGTCCTGGTCGTCATTTATACTCCCTGTGTCCCGGTGCTTTGTTGATTGCTAATCGAACATTCCTTTTGTCCTGGTCGCTTTCTCTTTGAGTGTCGTCATTTATTTTTTTCTTTTTTAGTTCTTTTAGTTTTTACCTTTTTTAGTTTTTTTTAGTTTTTTAGATGAAAATTTTTTTTTGTTTTTTCCTTTTTTTCTTTTTAGTTTTTTATTGGTTTTTACCTTTATGTTAGCTTATTTTTCAGTTTTATCCTTTTTTTAGTTTTTTTTTATTTTTTATTTTTTTTAGTTTTTTACCTTTGTAGTTTTTGCCTTTTTTTAGTTTTTTTAGTTTTTTAGCTTTTTTATTTTTTTTATTAGTTTTTAGTTTTTTTTGTAGTTTTTGCCTTTTTTTAGTTTTTTCAGTTTTGACGTCACCTGATCCAGTTTTTTCAGGTGACGTCACCTGATCCACGATCCACAGATCCACAGACAACTTATTTTTATATATATAGATAGTTTTTTTTTTTACTTATGTCCTGGTCGTCATTTATACTCCCTGTGTCCCGGTGCTTTGTTGATTGCTAATCGAACATTCCTTTTGTCCTGGTCGCTTTCTCTTTGAGTTTCGTCATTTATTTTTTTCTTTTTTAGTTCTTTTAGTTTTTACCTTTTTTAGTTTTTTTTAGTTTTTTAGATGAAAATTTTTTTTAGTTTTTTCCTTTTTTTCTTTTTAGTTTTTTATTGGTTTTTACCTTTATTTTAGCTTATTTTTCAGTTTTTTCCTTTTTTTTAGTTTTTTTTTATTTTTTTTTTAGTTTTTTACCTTTTTTTAGTTTTTTTAGTTTTTTTAGTTCTTTAGCTTTTTTACTTTTTTTATTAGTTTTTAGTTTTTTTTTGTAGTTTTTGCCTTTTTTTAGTTTTTTCAGTTTTTTTTTTAGTTTTTTATTGGTTTTTACCTTTATTTTAGCTTATTTTTCAGTTTTTTCCTTTTTTTTTAGTTTTTTTAGTTTTTAGTTTTTTTAGTTTTTTTACCTTTTTTTAGTTTTTTTAGTTTTTTTAGTTTTTAGCTTTTTTATTTTTTTTATTAGTTTTTAGTTTTTTTTGTAGTTTTTGCCTTTTTTTAGTTTTTTTAGTTTTTTAGCTTTTTTATTAGTTTTTAGTTTTTTTTGTAGTTTTTGCCTTTTTTTAGTTTTTTTAGTTTTTTAGCTTTTTTATTTTTTTTTATTAGTTTTTAGTTTTTTTTGTAGTTTTTGCCTTTTTTTAGTTTTTTCAGTTTTGACGTCACCTGATCCAGTTTTTTCAGGTGACGTCACCTGATCCATCCATCCACAGACAGACAACTTATTTTTATATATATAGATATATATATATATATATATATATATATATATATATATATATATATATATATACTAGCTGTTGGGGTGGCGCTTCGCGCCACCCCAACACCTAGTTGGTGGGGGCGCTTCGCGCCCCCCCCAAGCCCCCCCCGCGCGCGTAAGTCGTTACGCGCCATAATAGTTACGCGCCATTGTAGTTGTGTCCCTATGTCCCACCTGTGAATATAGATATATATATATATATATATGGTTTTAACTACGTAAAACTTGCGAATATACAACATTCTTTGCTGTCCCATTGTCTTTGCATATAAATAGATTGTCAGGTTTACCGACTCTTGAACATGCAACATATAATGGTCCATGGGAAAACAATCTGTATTCAGATCTATACCTCATGATTCTAATGATTGCCCTTGAGCTTTGTTGATGGTGATTGCTAATCGACCATTCCCTGTCCCGGTGTCCCGGTCGTCATTTACATCCCCCTGTTTCCCCCGGTGTCCCCGTTGTAGTTGTGTCCCTGTGTCCCGGTCGTCATTTATATTCCCTGTGTCCCGGGTCCCGGTCATCATTTGTATCCCGGTGTCCCGGTCTGTATATACATTCGTTTTTTAGTTTTGTTTTTCTCCTTTATTTTTTTCCTTTTTTTTTCTTTTTTAGCTTATTTAGATTTTTAGATTTTTTAGTTTTTTTTATTAGTTTTTAGTTTTTATTTCTTTTTAGTTTTTTTGTCCCGGTCGTCATTTATATCCCCCTGTTTCCCCGTTGTCCCCGTTGTAGTTGTGTCCCTGTGTCCCGGTCGTTATTTATATTCCCTGTGTCCCGGTCGTCATTTGTATCCCGGTGTACCGGTCTGTATATACATTCGTTTTTTAGTTTTGTTTTTCTCCTTTATTTTTTTCCTTTTTTTTTCTTTTTTAGTTTATTTAGATTTTTAGATTTTTTAGTTTTTTTATTAGTTTTTAGTTTTTTTTTCTTTTTAGTTTTTTTTGTAGTTTTTACCTTCTTTTTAGTTTTGTTAATTTTTTTTTTTTACTTGTGTCCTGGTCGTCATTTATACTCCCTGTGTCCCGGTGCTTTGTTGATTGCTAATCGAACATTCCTTTTGTCCTGGTCGCTTTCTCTTTGAGTGTCGTCATTTATTAAGTTTTTTCCTTTTTTTTTTAGTTTTTTATTGGTTTTTACCTTTATTTTAGCTTATTTTTCAGTTTTTTCCTTTTTTTTAGTTTTTTTTTATTTTTTATTTTTTTTAGTTTTTTACCTTTTTTTAGTTTTTATAGTTTTTTTAGTTTTTTAGCTTTTTTACTTTTTTTATTAGTTTTTAGTTTTTTTTTGTAGTTTTTGCCTTTTTTTAGTTTTTTCAGTTTTTTTTTAGTTTTTTATTGGTTTTTACCTTTATAGTTTTTTTAGTTTTTTAGCTTTTTTATTTTTTTTATTAGTTTTTAGTTTTTTTTGTAGTTTTTTCCTTTTTTTAGTTTTTTCAGTTTTGACGTCACCTAATCCAGTTTTTTCAGGTGACGTCACCTGACACATCCATCCATCCATCCATCCATCCATCCACAGACAGACAACTTATTTTTATATATATAGATATATATATATATATATATATATATATATATATATATATATATATATATATATATATATATATATATATATATATATATATATATATATATATATATATATAAAAATAAGTTGTCTGTCTGTCTGTGGATCAGGTGACGTCATGTTTCTGTGTTGACTGACGTCATGAAATTAGTTGTCGTCATTTTTGCTTTGACGGTGACGTCATTCAAGATATTTAAGACATTTGTTCACGGAAAAATGTTTAATTGTAAAATGACTGAAGAACCTACAATGGCAACAGCCGAGGAAGCTGCTCAAAGAGTTTATGCCAAAAAACTTGCTGCTGATAGAGAAAGTAAGAAAAGAAAGCGTTCCGAGGAATCACAAGAACAGCAAGAAAACAGGCTTGCAGCTGATAGAGAAAGTAAGAAAAGAAAGCGTGCCGGGGAATCACAAGAACAGCAAGAAAACTTGCTTGCGGCTAAAGAACGCAAAACCGCGCAGTTAGATGAAAATCCACCTGGACAGCGAGAGTCAAAACATATCAAAACTGAAAATGATAGCGATGATGATTGGCTTGGGGATTTTGACTTGGATAAGGTCATCAATGTCTACCAGATTTAAGTTAAAAAAACAAAGGTTCGTCGATATGTACTTCATAGTGACGCTGAAAAATAAAGAAGAAAAAGAAAACTGAAAAAGGAAAAAAGGTAAAAAACTAAAAAAAAAAACTAAAAAGAAAAAACACTCAAAGAGAAATTACAGACCGGGACACAAATGACGACCAAGACAGAGGGAATATAAGTGACGACCGGGAACCTCAAAGAGAAATTACAGACTGGGACACCCGGACACAAATCACGACCGGGACACAGGGAATATAAATGACGACCGGGACACAGGGACACAACTACAACGGGACGCCGGGGGCACAGGCGGGATATATAAATGACGACCGGGACACAGGGATTGTTCGAATAGAAATTACAGACCGGGACACCGGGACACAAATGACGACCGGGACACCGGGACACAGGGAATATAAATGACGACCGGGACACTCAAAGAGAAATTACAAACTGGGACACCGGGACACAGGGAATGTAAATGACGACCGGGACACAGGGACACATCATTAGTATAATGAGGTATAGATCTGAATACGGATTGTTTTTCCCATGGACAATTATATGTTGCATGTTCAAGAGTCAGTAAACCTGACAATCTATTTATATGCACAGACAATGGGACAGCGAAGAATGTTGTATATTAGCATGTTTTACGTAGTTAAAAACATATATTTATATCTATCTCTATTCACAGGTGGGACACAGGGACACAACTACAATGGCGCGTAACTAATATGGCGCGTAACGACTTACGCGCGCGGGGGGGCTTGGGGGGGCGCGAAGCGCCCCACCAACTAGGTATTGGGGTGGCGTCAAGCGCCACCCCAACAGCTAGTATATATATATATATATATATATATATATATATATATATATATATATATATATATATATATATATATATATATATATATATATATATATATATATATATATATATATACTAGCTGTTGGGGTGGAGCTTCGCGCCACCCCAACACCTAGTTGGAGGTTTACCGACTCTTGAACATGCAACATATAATTGGGCAAAACAATCCGAATTCAGATTTATACCTCAAGATTCTAATGATTGCCCTTGAGCTTTGTTGATGGTGATTGCTAATCGAACATTCCCTATGTCCCCGTCGTCATTTATATATATTAGTCTATATTAGTCATAAGAATTTGTCTAAGAACGATTTTCTTAAATACTTTTAATGACCTCATCGTCATAACGAATATGACGACAACTAACTTCATTACGACATGACGACATGATGACATGATGTAACTCG
>NW_027068018.1:0-7208 GCF_032884065.1 Artemia franciscana
AAATCAGATCAAGGTGTAGCTTATGTTCGGGAGAGGGTGGGTTACAATAAGAACTTAAACGGAATTTTCATTTTATCATGGAGAAGAAGGCGGATTTAGAAGTAAGGCTTATCAACCTGAAGTAAGCTCTGAGAAATGTACACATCGCCCGTCACTCTGTTGTCCGAAGAGATAAGTCGTAACAAAGTAGGCATACCGGAAGGTGTGTCTTGAAAGAGGGAGGGAGTTTGAATAAACATTTTGCTTACACTAAAAAGATACTCTTGAGAGTGCTCTCTAAATCTTTATTTACAAATTTATTTAAAACAATATTATATCAAACAGTTCGTGGTAACGAACTGTAGTAAGGAGCGATCCGGCTCAATAGTAACCAAAACTCTAAAAAATTGAATTTTGATATAAATAGCTACATCAAAAGAATCGCATTTTAATGCTGATTTTAAATATATAAGTTTCATCAAGTTTAGTCTTAGCCATCAAAAGTTACGAGCCTGAGAAAATTTGCCTTATTTAGGAAAATAGGGGGAAACACCCCCTAAAAGTCGTAGGATCTTAACGAAAATGACACCATCAGATTCAGCGTATCAGAGAACCCTACTGTAGAAGTTTCAAGCTCCTATCTACAAAAATGTGGAATTTTTCATTTTTTGCCAGAAGACAAATCACGGGTGCGTGTTTATTTGTTTGTTTTTTTGTTTTTTTGTTTTTTTTTTTTTCCCAGGGGTCATCTTATCGACCAAGTGGTCCTATAATGTCGCAAGAGGGCTCATTTTAACGGAAATGAAAAGTTCTAGTGCCCTTTTTAAGTGACCAAAAAAATTGGAGGGCATCGAGGCCCCCTCCCACGCTCATTTTTTTCCCAAAGTCAACGGATCAAAATTTTGAGATAGCCATTTTATTTGGCATAATCGAAAATCTTAATAACTATGTTTTTGGGGATGACTTACTCCCCCACAGTCCCTGGGGGAGGGGTTGCAAGTTACAAACTTCAACCAGTGTTTACATATAATAATGGTTATTGGGAAGTGTACAGACGTTTTCAGGGGTTTTTTTTTGGTTTTGGGGGTAGGGTTGAGGGAGGGGGCTATGTGGGAGGATCTTTCCTTGGAGAAATATGCCATGGTTGAAAAAAATTCAATGAAAAGGGCGCAGGATTTTCTAGCATTACTATAAAAAAAAACAATGAAAAAATAAACATGAAAACGTTTTTTCAAATGAAAGTAAGGAATAGCATTGAAATTTAAAACAAACAGAGATTATTACGCATATGAAGGGCTCTAAAAATACTTTTGCATAAAGAGCGAGGTATTTAGGAGGAGATAAATACCTCGCTCTTTATGCTAAAATATTTTTAGTGATTTCAACTATTTATTCAACGGCCTATTTGATTCAGGGGTCATTCTTAAAGAATTGGAACAAAACTTACGATTTAGTGTAAAGAGCGAGGTATTAACGAGGGTACAAACCCCCTCGTACACATAATAAAAATATAAGAATATAAAAGTTTGTTACGTAAGTTAATTCTTAAGTTATGTATATTTTTTACTAATAAAAACGTTCATTGAATATTAAAAGTTATAGTAGCCTTTTTAAGTAACCGAAAAATTGGAGGGCAGCTAGGCCTCCTTCCCCACCCCTTATTTCTCAAAATCGTCTGATCAAAACTAAGAGAAAGCCATTTAGCCAAAAAAAAATTAATATACTAATTTCATTTCAATAATTTATGTGCGGAGAGCCAAAATCAAACATGCATTAATTCAAAAACGTTCAGAAATTAAATAAAAAAAACTAGTTTTTTAACTGAAAGTAAGGAGCGACATTAAAACTTAAAACGAACAGAAATTACTCCGTATATGAAATGGGTTGTCCCCTCCGCAGTCCCACGCTCTTTACGCTAAAGTTTTAGTTGTTTTAAAAAGTAGAATTGTGGCAAAAAGTCAAACTTTAGCGTAAAGAGCGAGGGATTGTGGAGGGGACAACCCATTTCATATACGGAGTAATTTCTGTTCGTTTTAAGTTTTAATGTCGCTCCTTACTTTCAGTTAAAAAACTAGTTTTTTTTATTTAATAAGTAAAAGAATTGAACTTATTCGAGGTCTAAGTACTGAAAAGGAAAGTCTACTAATTACAAAAAAGTTATTGTTTGTACCTTTTGTATCAGGGTTTATTAAATTTCTACCTTTATTGCCTAATCCCGAAATAAGGTGATCTATGTCATTTAAAGATGATTGTTTCATAAATCTCTTCAAGACCGATATCGTTGTGAAAAATATTTCGTACCTTTATATCTGGTTGGCAGAATACTCCTTTAGGGTACTCCGCAAGGAAGATTTTCTAGGGGACGAGCTCTAGAAAAAATTATATTATAATATCAGGAAAAACATGACTAGGCTTAAAAGTTGCCCCGGTTTAATAACCACTGTTACCAAAATGATAATTTCAAAATAATTAATTCAAAGTAGCCGATGCTAATTACATAAATTTAGCAATCACAATGATAGAATTAGTAGAACTATAAATGCACTTAACATAACTTTCCCCATAAAATCTCAAAGGAATTCGGCAAAACTCATCTCCACCTGTTTAACAAAGACATCGCCGCCTAACTTTGGGAGGTCGAGCCTGCCCACTGATGAATTAAAGGGCCGTGGTATACTGACCATGCGAAGGTAGCATAATCATTAGCCTTTTGATTTGAGGCTGGAATGAATGGTTTGACGAGAGATGGTCTGTCTCTTCGATTAAATTGAAGTTAATCTTTAAGTGAAAAAGTTTAAATGTACTTGGAGGGCGATAAGACCAGATAGATCTTTACATTTAATTTTTCTGTCTTGCGGTAGGTAATTAGACAGAGTAAAACAATGTTCGGTTGGGGCGACGGTAAGAACGGTAATAAACACTTACAACATAAACACATCAATAACCTTAGTTGATAGCACTAGCTTAAATGATCTATTTTATTTTTTTACAAGTAGTTATGGTTTTAGTTTCAGTTGCTTTTTTAACACTATTAGAACGAAAGATTTTGGGCTACATTCAGTTACGTAAGGGTCCAAATAAAGTCGGCTTTCTGGGGATCCTACAGCCTTTTTCTGATGGGATCAAATTATTTTGTAAGGAAGTCTCACTTCCTCTTATCTCCAATTTCATACCGTATCTCGTTGCTCCTGTGTTCAGTTTATTTCTTTCCTTTTTTTATGAACTCTAGTCTCATTTATTTCTTACGGTGCAAAATTCAACTTATCATTCCTTTTAGTCATCTGTGCAATGAGAGTGAGAGTATACAGAATTATGGTGGTAGGCTGGTCCTCTAACTCTAAATATTCTTTGCTAGGAAGAATTCGTGCAGGGGCACAGACCATCTCTTAAGAAGTATGTTTAATTATTATTATCCTCTCCCCTTTAATGCTACTCAAAAAGCTTGACCTAGAAGGGTATCTAGACAAATCTTCTTACGTAGGGTGACCTTTATACTTATGTCTGCCTCTAGGATTGTACTGGTTTATCACAATTCTGGCAGAGACTAATCGGACACCTTTCGATTTAGCTGAGGGCGAGTCTGAGTTAGTGTCAAGGTTCAATACAGAATACATAGGAGTCGGTTTTGCTCTAATTATACTATCAGAATACGCTAGTATTCTTTTTATATCTCTATTATTTAGTGTAGTATTCGGGTGTATAAGCTTCTTTATATTTTGTTTAGTGGTGTACTTCTATCTCTGGAGACGTGGCTCTTATCCCCGTTATCGTTATGATAACCTAATACATTTATGCTGGAAAAGTCTTTTACCTACATCTTTAATATTCCTGTGTTTTTATTGAAGCCTTTCTCAAGGGGGTTAAAAATAAAGACCCCTGGTTGCATAATCAACCTTATTCTGCTTTCAAAACAGATGCTTTAATCGGCCAAGGGGTCTAATTAGAGAACTTTGTCATTCAAATTAATAACAATTGGAGTAAACACAAAATATGAGAAGTAAGCACATGTAAGAATCTGTCCTAGAAAAATATAGGGGTCTTCTACAGGCCGCGCCCCAATTCATGTTAGAAGTAAGAAGACTGATACCCAGGATCAAAACAAAGGCTGGGCGACAGAATAAAACTCAAGACCTCGAAACTTAGGCTTAAATGTAAAGGGAAGGGACACAAGAATAAGAATAGAAGAAACAAGGGCAATTATCCCTCCTAGCTTATTAGGAATAGACCGTAAAATAGCGTATGCGAACAGAAAATATCATTCCGGTTGAATACGAGCCGGGGTAACCAATGGATTGGCAGGAATGAAATTATCTGGGTCCCCCAGAAGATAGGGTCTAGTTAAGGAGAGAGTTACAAGAAAAAAGATAAGGACTATAAATCCCACGGTATCCTTAATGGTAAAATAAGGGTGGAACGGTAATTTGTCTAAGTTAGCGTTAATTCCTAGGGGGTTATTTGAACCTCTTTGATGAAGAAATAAAAGGTGAATTATTATTAGACCGGCCACCAGAAAGGGGATCAAGAAATGAAAAGTGAAAAATCGCGTCAGAGTGGGATTATCAACAGCAACCCCCCCCCCCATAACCATTGTACTACATCATCAAGGAGGCACACTCGTGCCTCTATAAAGAGGCGACACACGACAATGTTAAGCGATCTTCGGTTCCAGTGGTCGCAGACGGATGGGGAGGGATGCATTTCGTAGCCCGAGCTCCAACTAAGAAACCTGCAAAATTTCATCCCCCTCCAACTTTTTCTTCATGGGGAAAATCTGGCCGAAATTTTCGACCTGTCAACCCAAGCCCCCCTTTAACGTTGTCCATTCACAAGTTAAGGTCCCCTAGGGCCCAGGAGCTTATCCGCGAAATTTCAGCTTGATCCGATAACTCCTTCCCTGTTTTCCAGAAACCACGCATAGCCACTTAAAATTCATTTACTTTTTTTTCTAGACGCCTACAGGTCACATCCGACATCGGATCTGGGTGTACGAAGACTCATTCGATGCGGAATTCTCCGAGTAAGTGCCCATGAAAGTTTCGTAGGAAAATCTTAACCCCCCGAAAGTTTCGACCCTCCAACCCCTCCACCCCCCCCCCCCCCCTTCCCACCCCTTTTAACGTTATCCGATCGGGCTGAAATTCACAAGTTAAGGTCCCCTACGGCCCAGGAGCTTATCCGCGAAATTTCAGCTCGATCTGATAACTCCTTCCCTGTTTTCCAGAAACCACCCATTAGCTATTTAATTAACGGATTTCTCTCCATAAGAGCCCATGATAATTTGAAAATTTTTAAAAGCTAATGAGAAGTTATATTTACACACATGCAAGTTATTAGCTCAGTTGGTAGAGCGTGAGACTTTTAATCCTCGGGTCAAGGGTTCAAGTCCCTTACGGAAGGTTTTTTTTCACAACATCAAAAAAATTTTGATAACACCTGGACAGCTTATCATTTGAGAGATAACAGAATATTAGCTTCTTATGAGCAAAAGAAAGATTTCGGTCATTCTATCTATTTTTTTTCTATTTTATACAATGATTTAAAAGCCGGGGGGGGGGGGTTCCTCTCCTAATTCCTGTACGAGGAGTACAGGAATTATTAAATTACATCCACCATGGATTGTAGAAAAACGTACAGAATTAATATGAAAATAAATTAAACCTGTACAAAAGAGTCTTTAAAAGCGGGGGGTTTGCCTCTCCTAATAGTCTTCTTATTGTCCTAATAGTCTAATAGTCCCATGTTAATTTTTGAAATTCTTAAAAGTTACGAATATCAACATTCAAGTACATCAAAATAATCAGCTCGGCACGGCGAGAATGACTGCAAGCATCATAAAAATCCAGCTCCATTCCAGATGTCCGAAATAAGTGTGATATAAATGTGCTTTAAGTATATATTTTATAGCCTTTAAGTGCTCATTGCCAATTTTTAGGCGAATTTTCAAATGTTTTGAAGAAGTTTAAGTTTTTCTCGATTTAATGAAACGTGGATATTTACTTATTTTATATAAATAGTTGCTAAATAAGATAAATAATATATAATTTACTATAATTACCTAAAGATGTTTCCTATATGAGAAGGCATTTTTAGAATAAATTCTTTATTATAGGCTTTTGGACGTAGCGATCAAAATAAAAGTGTATACTTTTGTTAACACCTGGACTGCTTATCATTTGAGAGATAACAGAATATTAGCTTCTTATGAGCAAAAGAAACATTTCGGTCATTCTATCTATTTTTTTTTCTATTTTATACAATGACTTAAAAGTTGGGGGGCGGCAGCCACCCAACTTCCTCTCCTAATTCCTCTACGAGGAGTACAGGAATTATTAAATTACATCCACCATGGATTGTAGAAAAACGTACAGAAATAATATGAAAAAAACTTCGTTTTCTTAAAGAGTTAAAGAGGCTGCGTCCCAAAGTCGAACCTTAAAACGTACAGGAATTAGAAGAGGCAGTTGGGGGGCTGCCGCCCCCCAAACCCCCAGCTTTTAAAGACTCTTTTGTACAGGTTTTTTGTTCTTTTGCTAACCCCCCGCTCTTGGCTTCGGAAAGGCCCTCTTTTAATTAACAAAAAATTGAAATGAATGAATAATGGAATAACTTCGAAAAATGTTAAACACAAGAGGACAGGAGAACCATTGCGCCGAAACTAGTAATTAGTAACAATGAAGTCCCCCCACAAAAAAAACTTTTCAGTACTTAGACCTCGAATAAGTTCAATTCTTTTACTTATTAAATAAAAAAAAACTAGTTTTTTAACTGAAAGTAAGGAGCGACATTAAAACTTAAAACGAACAGAAATTACTCCGTATATGAAATGGGTTGTCCCCTCCACAATCCCTCGCTCTTTACGCTAAAGTTTGACTCTTTGCCACAATTCTACTTTTTAAAAAAATTTAAAGCTTTAGCGTAAAGAGCGAGGGATTGCGGAGGGGACAACCCATTTCATATACGGATTAATTTCTGTTCGTTTTAAGTTTTAATGTCGCTCCTTACTTTCAGCTAAAAAAATTAGTTTTTTTTATTTAATTTGAATAACAAGACAGAGGCCCAGGAGAGAGCCAAAGTTTCATCAAATAGAAATGTTGGCCGGCACAGGTAGATCCACCAAGGCAGAATTAATAATTTTAAGGGTAGGTTGCGTCTTACGTAGAGATAACATTTTATTTTCTAAGATCACAGAACCACTAGATTATTGACCGTAAAGGTTTTTTATTACTGTT
>NW_027068019.1:0-7196 GCF_032884065.1 Artemia franciscana
AGAATGTGATTAAAGGCTCTTTTCCTATTTCAAAAGTTTTAGTTTTCGAGGGTAATAGCTACGTATGTTGAAAAAATGAAGATATTAGACTATTTTATGATTGCAAATGGTAAAGAATGTGATTAAAGGCTCTTTTCCTATTTCAAAAGTTTTAGTTTTCGAGGGTAATAGCTACTTATGTTGAAAAAATGAAGATATTAGACTATTTTATGATTGCAAATGGTAAAGAATGTGATTAAAGGCTCTTTTCCTATTTCAAAAGTTTTAGTTTTCGAGGGTAATAGCTATGTCTGTTGAAAAAATGAAGATATTAGACTATTTTATGATTGCATATGGTAAAGAATGTGATTAAAGGCTCTTTTCCTATTTCAAAAGTTTTAGTTTTCGAGGGTAATAGCTACGTATGTTAAAAATGAAGATATTAGACTATTTTATGATTGCAAATGGTAAAGAATGTGATTAAAGGCTCTTTTCCTATTTCAAAAGTTTTAGTTTTCGAGGGTAATAGCTACGTATGTGGAAAAAATGAAGATATTAGACTATTTTATGATTGCACATGGTAAAGAATGTGATTAAAGGCTCTTTTCCTATGTCAAAAGTTTTAGTTTTCGAGGGTAATAGCTTTGTCTGTGGAAAAAATGAAGATATTAGACAATTTTATGATTGCACATGGTAAAGAATGTGATTAAAGGCTCTTTTCCTATTTCAAAAGTTTTAGTTTTCGAGGGTAATAGCTACGTATGTTGAAAAAAATGAAGATATTAGACTATTTTATGATTGCAAATGGTAAAGAATGTGATTAAAGGCTCTTTTCCTATGTCAAAAGTTTTAGTTTTCGAGGGTAATAGCTACGTATGTTGAAAAAATGAAGATATTAGACTATTTTATGATTGCAAATGGTAAAGAATGTGATTAAAGGCTCTTTTCCTATTTCAAAAGTTTTAGTTTTCGAGGGTAATAGCTATGTATGTGAAAAAATGAAGATATTAGACTATTTTATGATTGCACATGGTAAAGAATGTGATTAAAGGCTCTTTTCCTATTTCAAAAGTTTTAGTTTTCGAGGGTAATAGCTACGTATGTTGAAAAAATGAAGATATTAGACTATTTTATGATTGCAAATGGTAAAGAATGTGATTAAAGGCTCTTTTCCTATTTCAAAAGTTTTAGTTTTCGAGGGTAATAGCTACGTATGTTGAAAAAATGAAGATATTAGACTATTTTATGATTGCAAATGGTAAAGAATGTGATTAAAGGCTCTTTTCCTATTTCAAAAGTTTTAGTTTTCGAGGGTAATAGCTATGTATGTTGAAAAAATGAAGATATTAGACTATTTTATGATTGCAAATGGTAAAGAATGTGATTAAAGGCTCTTTTCCTATGTCAAAAGTTTTAGTTTTCGAGGGTAATAGCTATGTCTGTTGAAAAAATGAAGATATTAGACAATTTTATGATTGCACATGGCAAAGAATGTGATTAAAGGCTCTTTTCCTATTTCAAAAGTTTTAGTTTTCGAGGGTAATAGCTATGTATGTTGAAAAAATGAAGATATTAGACTATTTTATGATTGCAAATGGTAAAGAATGTGATTAAAGGCTCTTTTCCTATTTCAAAAGTTTTAGTTTTCGAGGGTAATAGCTATGTCTGTGGAAAAAATGAAGATATTAGACTATTTTATGATTGTACATGGTAAAGAATGTGATTAAAGGCTCTTTTCTATTTCAAAAGTTTAACTTTTCGAGGGTAATAGCTTTGTCTGTGGAAAAAATGAAGATATTAGACATTTTATGATTGCACATGTAAAGAATGTGATTAAAGGCTCTATTCCTATTTCAAAAGTTTTAGTTTTCGAGGGTAATAGCTTATGTCTGTGGAAAAAATGAAGATATTAGACTATTTTATGATTGCACATGGTAAAGAATGTGATTAAAGGCTCTTTTCCTATGTCAAAAGTTTTAGTTTTCGAGGGTAATAGCTACGTATGTTGAAAAAATGAAGATATTAGACTATTTTATGATTGCAAATGGTAAAGAATGTGATTAAAGGCTCTTTTCCTATTTCAAAAGTTTTAGTTTTCGAGGGTAATAGCTATGTCTGTGGAAAAAATGAAGATATTAGACTATTTTATGATTGCACATGGTAAAGAATGTGATTAAAGGCTCTTTTCCTATGTCAAAAGTTTTAGTTTTCGAGGGTAATAGCTACATATGTTGAAAAAATGAAGATATTAGACTATTTTATGATTGCAAATGGTAAAGAATGTGATTAAAGGCTCTTTTCCTATTTCAAAAGTTTTAGTTTTCGAGGGTAATAGCTATGTCTGTGGAAAAAATGAAGATATTAGACTATTTTATGATTGCACATGGTAAAGAATGTGATTAAAGGCTCTTTTCCTATTTCAAAAGTTTTAGTTTTCGAGGGTAATAGCTACGTATGTTGAAAAAATGAAGATATTAGACTATTTTATGATTGCAAATGGTAAAGAATGTGATTAAAGGCTCTTTTCCTATTTCAAAAGTTTTAGTTTTCGAGGGTAATAGCTTATGTCTGTGGAAAAAATGAAGATATTAGACTATTTTATGATTGCACATGGTAAAGAATGTGATTAAAGGCTCTTTTCCTATGTCAAAAGTTTTAGTTTTCGAGGGTAATAGCTTTGTCTGTGGAAAAAATGAAGATATTAGACTATTTTATGATTGCACATGGTAAAGAATGTGATTAAAGGCTCTTTCCTATTTCAAAAGTTTTAGTTTTCGAGGGTAATAGCTATGTCTGTGGAAAAAATGAAGATATTAGACTATTTTATGATTGCACATGGTAAAGAATGTGATTAAAGGCTCTTTTCCTATGTCAAAAGTTTTAGTTTTCGAGGGTAATAGCTACGTATGTTGAAAAAATGAAGATATTAGACTATTTTATGATTGCAAAATGGTAAAGAATGTGATTAAAGGCTCTTTTCCTATTTCAAAAGTTTTAGTTTTCGAGGGTAATAGCTATGTCTGTGGAAAAAATGAAGATATTAGACTATTTTATGATTGCACATGGTAAAGAATGTGATTAAAGGCTCTTTTCCTATGTCAAAAGTTTTAGTTTTCGAGGGTAATAGCTACGTATGTTGAAAAAATGAAGATATTAGACTATTTTATGATTGCAAATGGTAAAAATGTGATTAAAGGCTCTTTTCCTATGTCAAAAGTTTTAGTTTTCGAGGGTAATAGCTACATATGTTGAAAAAATGAAGATATTAGACAATTTTATGATTGCACATGGTAAAGAATGTGATTAAAGGCTCTTTTCCTATTTCAAAAGTTTTAGTTTTCGAGGGTAATAGCTATGTATGTTGAAAAAATGAAGATATTAGACTATTTTATGATTGCAAATGGTAAAGAATGTGATTAAAGGCTCTTTTCCTATTTCAAAAGTTTTAGTTTTCGAGGGTAATAGCTATGTCTGTTGAAAAAATGAAGATATTAGACTATTTTATGATTGCACATGGTAAAGAATGTGATTAAAGGCTCTTTTCCTATTTCAAAAGTTTTAGTTTTCGAGGGTAATAGCTACGTATGTTGAAAAAATGAAGATATTAGACTATTTTATGATTGCACATGGTAAAGAATGTGATTAAAGGCTCTTTTCCTATGTCAAAAGTTTTAGTTTTCGAGGGTAATAGCTTTGTCTGTGAAAAAATGAAGATATTAGACAATTTTATGATTGCACATGGTAAAGAATGTGATTAAAGGCTCTTTTCCTATTTCAAAAGTTTTAGTTTTCGAGGGTAATAGCTATGTCTGTGAAAAAATGAAGATATTAGACTATTTTATGATTGCACATGGTAAAGAATGTGATTAAAGGCTCTTTTCCTATTTCAAAAGTTTAAGTTTTCGAGGGTAATAGCTACGTATGTTGAAAAAATGACGATATTAGACTATTTTATGATTGCACATGGTAAAGAATGTGATTAAAGGCTCTTTTCTTATGTCAAAAGTTTTAGTTTTCGAGGGTAATAGCTTTGTCTGTGGAAAAAATGAAGATATTAGACAATTTTATGATTGCACATTGTAAAGAATGTGATTAAAGGCTCTTTTCCTATGTCAAAAGTTTTAGTTTTCGAGGGTAATAGCTACGTATGTTGAAAAAATGAAGATATTAGACTATTTTATGATTGCACATGGTAAAGAATGTGATTAAAGGCTCTTTTCCTATGTCAAAAGTTTTAGTTTTCGAGGGTAATAGCTATGTCTGTGGAAAAAATGAAGATATTAGACTATTTTATGATTGCACATGGTAAAGAATGTGATTAAAGGCTCTTTTCCTATGTCAAAAGTTTTAGTTTTCGAGGGTAATAGCTACGTATGTTGAAAAAATGAAGATATTAGACTATTTTATGATTGCAAATGGTAAAGAATTGTGATTAAAGGCTCTTTTCCTATGTCAAAAGTTTTAGTTTTCGAGGGTAATAGCTACATATGTTGAAAAAATGAAGATATTAGACTATTTTATGATTGCACATGGTAAAGAATGTGATTAAAGGCTCTTTTCCTATGTCAAAAGTTTTAGTTTTCGAGGGTAATAGCTATGTATGTTGAAAAAATGAAGATATTAGACTATTTTATGATTGCAAATGGTAAAGAATGTGATTAAAGGCTCTTTTCCTATTTCAAAAGTTTTAGTTTTCGAGGGTAATAGCTATGTCTGTTGAAAAAATGAAGATATTAGACTATTTTATGATTGCACATGGTAAAGAATGTGATTAAAGGCTCTTTTCCTATTTCAAAAGTTTTAGTTTTCGAGGGTAATAGCTATGTATGTTGAAAAAATGAAGATATTAGACTATTTTATGATTGCAAATGGTAAAGAATGTGATTAAAGGCTCTTTTCCTATTTCAAAAGTTTTAGTTTTCGAGGGTAATAGCCATGTCTGTGGAAAAAATGAAGATATTAGACTATTTTATGATTGCACATGGTAAAGAATGTGATTAAAGGCTCTTTTCCTTATTCAAAAGTTTTAGTTTTCGAGGGTAATAGCTTTGTCTGTGGAAAAAATGAAGATATTAGACAATTTTATGATTGCACATTGTAAAGAATGTGATTAAAGGCTCTATTCCTATTTCAAAAGTTTTAGTTTTCGAGGGTAATAGCTATGTCTGTGGAAAAAATGAAGATATTAGACTATTTTATGATTGCACATGGGAAAGAATATGATTAAAGGCTCTTTTCCTATGTCAAAAGTTTTAGTTTTCGAGGGTAATAGCTACGTATGTTAAAAAATGAAGATATTAGACTATTTTATGATTGCACATGGTAAAGAATGTGATTAAAGGCTCTTTTCCTATTTCAAAAGTTTTAGTTTTCGAGGGTAATAGCTACGTATGTTAAAAAATGAAGATATTAGACTATTTTATGATTGCACATGGTAAAGAATGTGATTAAAGGCTCTTTTCCTATTTCAAAAGTTTTAGTTTTCGAGGGTAATAGCTACGTATGTTGAAAAAATGAAGATATTAGACTATTTTATGATTGCACATGGTAAAGAATGTGTTTATAGGCTATTTTCCTATTTCAAAAGTTTTAGTTTTCGAGGGTAATAGCTTTGTCTGTGGAAAAAATGAAGATATTAGACAATTTTATGATTACACATGGTAAAGAATGTGATTAAAGGCTCTTTTCCTATTTCAAAAGTTTTAGTTTTCGAGGGTAATAGCTACGTATGTTGAAAAAATGAAGATATTAGACTATATTATGATTGCAAATGGTAAAGAATGTGATTAAAGGCTCTTTTCTTCTGTCAAAAGTTTTAGTTTTCGAGGGTAATAGCTTTGTCTGTGGAAAAAATGAAGATATTAGACAATTTTATGATTGCACATGGTAAACAATGTGATTAAAGGCTCTTTTCCTATTTCAAAAGTTTTAGTTGTCGAGGGTAATAGCTACGTATGTTTGAAAAAATGAAGATATTAGACAATTTTATGATTGCACATGGTAAACAATGTGATTAAAGGCTCTTTTCCTATTTCAAAAGTTTTAGTTGTCGAGGGTAATAGCTACGTATGTTGAAAAAAATGAAGATATTAGACTATTTTATGATTGCACATGGTAAAAAATGTGATTAAAGGCTCTTTTCCTATTTCAAAAGTTTTAATTTTCGAGGGTAATAGCTTTGTCCGTGGAAAAAATGAAGATATTAGACAATTTTATGATTGCACATGGTAAAGAATGTGATTAAAGGCTCTTTTCCTATTTCAAAAGTTTTATGAAAATACCTTCAACGAAAAAGAATAGCATACATTTACTTTTCATTTTGTAAATATTTTTACTTCTTTGCTGTTTAAGAGCTTAGATGGAAAAAATGTAAGAATTATTATATGCACAGTTTATTTAATACTAGCTGTTGGGGTGGCGCAAAGCGCCAAGGAATATAAATGACGCCCCAGACCCAGACCCAGACGCCCCAGATCTGAATACGTTTGTCCCTGTGTCCTGGTCGTCATTTATATTCCCTGTGTCCTGGTCGTCATTTGTGTCCCGGTGTCCCAGTCTGTAATTTATCTTTGAGTGTCCCGGTCGTCATTTATATTCCCTGTGTTCCGGTCGTCATTTGTGTCCCGGTGTCTTGGTCTGTATATACATTTGTTTTTCAATTGGTATATGATGAAATAAATTTTTGTGATTTTCCCCTTTTTTTCTTTTTAGTTTTTTTTGGTTTTTACCTTTTTTTTTAGTTTTTTTTAGTTTTTTTCTCTTTTCTTTTTATTTTTTTTTTGTGCAGAAGCTTCAGTTTTGGAAGTTATTTTTTTAAGCAGCTTTTTTTTAGCAGCTTCCTTGACTGTTGCCATTGTAGGTTCGCGCCACCCTAACACCTAGTTGGTTCGGGCGCTTCCTGTGTCCCGGTGTCCCGGTCGTCATTTGTGTCGTTGCCGCAGCAGCACGTAGTTGGTGGGGGCTTTTCACCCCCCCCCCAAGCCCCCCACGCGCGTAGGTCGTTACGCGCCATATTAGTTACGCGCCATTGTAGTTGTGTCCCTGTGTCCCACCTGTGAATATATATATATATATATATATATATATATATATATATATATATATATATATATATATATATATATATATATATATATATATATATATATATATATATATATATATATATATATATATATATATATATATATACGTAAAACTTGCGAATATACAACATT
>NW_027068020.1:0-7178 GCF_032884065.1 Artemia franciscana
TACCCTCCCCCCCCCCGCAGGCTCCCCGAAAGAGAGTGGGCCCATTTAGGTTATGTCAATCATGTTTCTAGGACTTGTGCTTATTTTTCCCACCAAGTTTCACCCCCAATCCCTCCACACTAAGCGTTTTGCAAGATTTTAAGTTCCCCCCTCAATTCCCCCCAATGTCACCGGATCCAGTCGGGATTTAAAATAAGAGCTCTGAGACACGATATCCTTCTAAACTTCAAATTTCATTAAGATCCGATCACTCCTTCGTAAGTAAAAAATACCTCATTTTTTCTATTTTTTTTTAGAATTAACCCTCCCTCCCAACTCACCCAAACAGAGCAGATCTGTGCCGGTTATGTCAATAACGTATCTTGGAGTTCTGCTTATTTTTCCCACCAAGTTTCATCCCGAACCCTCCACACTAAGCGTGTTCCAGATTTTAGGTTCCCCCCTCCAACTCCTCCCAACTTCACCGGATCTGGTCAGGATTTAAAATAAGAGCTCTGAGACACAATATCCTTCCAAACATCAAATTTCATTAAGATCCCATCACACGTTCGTAAGTTAAAAATACTTCATTTTTTCTATTTTTTACGAATTAACCGGCCCCCACTCCCCCCCCCCAGATGGTCAAATTGGGAAAACGACTATTTCTAATTTATCTGGTCTGGTCTCTGATACGTCTGCCAAATTCATCGTCCCTAACTTACCTGGAAGTGCCTAAAGTAGCAAAACCGCGACAGACCGACAGAATTTGCTATTGCTATATGTCACTTGGTTAATACAAAGTGCCATAAAAATATAGGCTATCAATGATAGCAAGACCGAACCCAGGAACCAGGACTAGGTCCCCTCCCTCTCCCTCCAAAAAATGTTTATCCAACACAAAAAGATGTTTAAAAGCATAAAACGTGTGAAATCCAACATTTTATGTATAAAACATTTTATGGTCGGGTGGAGGGGGATACGTGGGAGGATCCTTCCCAAGGGGTGGATTTATCACGGGGAAGCGCATTTCCAAAAAGGGGATGCTGGATTTTCCAGCTTTATTTGAAAAAAAAAAACATTTTTGGTTACTTTTTAAGTAACCAAAAAATTCGAGGGAAATTAGGCCACCTCCCCCGCCCCTTATTGATCAAAATTGTCCGATCAAAATTGTCCGATCAAAAGTTTGAAAACACAATTTAGCCATACAAAAATAATATGCAAATTTCGTTTTAATTATTCAGTTACGATGAGCCAAAATCAAAATCTACATAAATTCAAATGCGTTCAGAATTAAATAAAAAAAGTTTGTTTCCGTGAAAGTAAGGAGCGGCATTAAAACTTAAAACGGATAGAAATGACTCCGTATATAAAAGGGGGGCTGTCCCCTCCTCAACGCCCCGCTCTTTATGCTAAAGTTTTCTATTGTTTTAAAAGTACAACTGTGACAAAGAGATAATTTTTAGCGTAAGGAGTGGGGGCGTTGATGAGGAGACAGCCCCTTTCATATACTGAACCCATAAAGGAGGATGAAGGGATTAGACCTTCCTGCTCCCCCAAAAAAATTTCTCCAACACAAGAGACGTATTAAAAATACAATTTGTTTTTTAAGGTTTCTTTTTGCAACCCCTCCCCCAGCAAGCCTTAAATGGTATTAAAGTTAAAATAAACCAACCCAAGTTTTTTTTTAAAACTTTTAATAGACTTCTAAATTGCATTTTGAGATCCGATGACAGGTTATGGTTTTTAAACCGACAAGACCGGAACGATAACGAATAAAGTTTGTGCGTAATGTATCAAGAAATAATAAATATTAGGGTGGCATTTCGGGTTTGGTCAAAGCACCTGCTATTGAAAGTTGTAAGAGAATTAATAGTAGATCTGAAACGCTTTGACTGTGTAATTGTTTTGAATATGGGAAGCAATTAATTTTGGGTTACTCCCAAAGCAATTAATTTACGTGCACGGAATAGTTCGTACAGTCGAGAAAATACTAGGAAATTATTGAAGAAAAATTATCGTTAATACAAGAAAGTTAGAGAGATCTGGAGTGCGGTGTTGATGGGGGATTTTAATGCGATTACCGGTATGGAGGGCTGAGATCTTAGATGTGTTGATCCCAGATTTAGGTGATTTTGTCCCAATTTGTTGTAGAATACCACGAAGTAACAAGGATGAAAAAACAAAAATAAATATATGGCGAAGAAAGCTCCTGGCGCTTTGTGGGAACATGATCTGATGATTACTTGCCTTTCGGGACCAACTCCTAGTGTTGTAGATTATGCGCTAATTAAAACGCAATTTGTACCTGAATCATTAATATGGGAACATTAGCTTTAGTTAGATCTGATCGTAGAGCTATTAAGCTTCAGGCTGAAGGTTGGGCAGTTTCAGGACCGCGTCCCACGGGTAAGAAATTTTCTACAATGTGGGGTTAGAAAAGTAGGTTTAGAAAAACGAATTAGAAATTATTTGACAGATAAGATATTGAGGCATTTAAAGAGAGGCTCTTGGAATCGCATGTAAAAAATAAGTTGAAAGCGTTAGAGGACAATGAAAAAGATGCACATGGTGTAATTATGCAGTTAAATGAAATAAATGGAGCAGTTGTGTAGAGTCGTGTGGCCTGCCAAAAAAATATAAAAAAGAATTAGCCATATTTTGATTTGAATTGCAAGTTAATTAAATTAAAAAAAACTATTTTTTAGTAACTGAAAGTAAGGAGCCACATTAAAAGTTAAAACGAGCAGAAATTAGTCCGTGAATAACAGGGGCTGTTCCCTTCTCAACGCCCCGCTCTTTACGCTAAAGTTTGACTCTTTCTCTCAATTCTGCTTTATTAAACAGTAAAAAACTTAGCGTAAAGAGCGGGGCGTTGAGAAGGGAACAAACTAGTTTTTTATATTTAATTTCTGAACATTTTTGAATTAATGCATGTTTGATTTTGGCTCTCCGCACATAAATTAATGAAAATGAAATTTGTATATTAATTCTTTTTTTGGCTAAATGGCTTTCTCTTAGTTTTGATCAGACAATTTTGAGAAATAAGGGGTGGGGGAGGAGGCCTAATTACCCTCCAATTTTTTGGCAACTAGAACTTTTAATTTTATCGAACATTTTTATTAGTAAAAAATATACGTAACTTAAGAATTAACTTGCATAATGAACTTTTATATTCTTATATTTTTATTCCGTATATGAGGGGGTTTATCCCTTCGTTAATACCTCACTCTTTACACTAAAGCTTAAATTTTGTCCCAACTCTTTAAGAATGACCCCTGAATCAGAAAGGCCGTAAAATAAATAGTTGAAATTACTAAAAATACTTTAGCGTAAAGAGCGAGGTATCTAGGAGGAGATGAACCCCTCATATATGTAATAATCTCTGTTCGTTTTAAGTTTTAATGCTATCCCTTACTTTCAGTTGAAAAAACTTCTTCATATTTATTTTTTCATTGATTTTTTATAATAATACTAGAAAATCCTGCGCCCCCTTCATTGAATTTCTCTTCCCCTGTGACATAT
Organism: Artemia franciscana; assembly: GCF_032884065.1. NCBI lineage: Eukaryota > Metazoa > Arthropoda > Branchiopoda > Anostraca > Artemiidae > Artemia > Artemia franciscana. The sequence goes on from NW_027068020.1 coordinate 3,502, forward strand.
TCCTCCAAAGAAAGATCCTCTCGCATATCCTCTCCCCTCGACCTCCCCCCAACCCAAAATAGTCCCCCTGAAAAACTGTACACTTCCCAATAACCATTACTGTGTATAAACACTGGTCAAAGTTTGTAACTTGCAGCCCCTCTCCTGGGGACTGAGGGGGAGTAAGTCATCCCAAAGACATATTTATTAAGGTTTTCGACTATGCTGATCGAATTGGCTATCTCAAAATTTTGATCCGTTGACTTTGGGAAAAAATGAGCGTTGGAGGGGGCCTAGGTGCCATCCAATTTTTTGAACAGTTTCCTTGTTGGGCCTGTGCTAGCATTGATTTGCAAGATGAAGATCTGCATTATATTGTGAATATTTGGAAAATATACATGAGGATATGCAAACTCGGTTTAGTGACCTACTCGGATGGATATACCGATTTAGGTTTCAATTCCTTTCGAAGTTAATGTTGCCGAAATAGACATATCTTCGCAAGAGCCCCTCAACGAAATACAAAGTGATGAAATAATGCATGCAAAATTCAAAGATGAAAAGTACAATATATGGAAAACAACCAACATTGCTACAAAGTACCCTTTGCTTTTCCTATGTCTTATCTTGTTGAAGCGGCATTTAGTCGTGTTTCTCAAATGTTATCGAAAGATCGCAATAGACTTGACATTGTGAAAAGGGGTGATCTTCGACTATCATTAACATCAATAGAACCAAATATAAATAAACTCGCCGAGAAGAATCGACCACTGGGATCTCATTGAATATTAAATTAAAAAAAGTTGATTGTAACGGTAAGTAAGGAGCGACATTAAAACTTAAAACGAACCGAAATTACTCCGCATATGAAAGGGCTTTTTCTCCTCAATGCCTCGCTCTTTACGCTGAAGTTTGACCCCTTTCTCTTAACTCTACTTTTTAAAACAGTAAGAAACCCTTAGCGTAAAGAGCGGGGCGTTGAGGAGGAAAAGTCCCTTTCATATACGGAGTAATTTCTGTTCGTTTTAAAGTTTTAATGTCGATCCTTACTTACCGTTACAAAAACTTGTTTTTTTGTATTTAATTTCTGGACGTTTTTGAATTAATGCATTTTTTGATCTTGGCTCTCCGCACATAAATAATTAAAAACGAAATTTGCATATTAATTAATTGCAATTAATCGGAAGATTTTGAGAAAAAAGAAGCGAAGGAGAAGGCCTAGTTGCCCTCCAAGTTTTTGACTACTCAAAAAAGCAACTAGAACTTTAATTTTTTACAAACGTTTTCATTGGTAAAAATATACGTAACTTACGAATTAACTTACGTAACAAACTTCTATATTCGTATGTTTTAATTGCGTATATGAGGGGGTTCAACACTCGGTCGATACCTCGCTCTTACACTAAAGCTTAGATTGTGTCCCAATTCCTTAAGAATGACCTCTGAAACACAAAGGCCGTAGAATAAATAGTTGAAATTACTAAAAATACTTTAGCGGAAAGAGTGAGGTATAACGAGGTTTAATGCTGCTCCTTATAGACATATCTTTGCATGAGCCCCTCAACGAAATACAAAGTGATGAAATAATGCATGCAAAATTCAAAGGTGAAAAGTACAATATATAGAAAACAAATGATGTTGCTACAAAGTACCCTTTGCTCTGGGATAAAGCGCAGTTCTACGTTATTGCTTTTCCTACGTCTTATCTTGTTGAAGCGGGATTTAGTCGTGTTTCTCAAATGTTATCAAAAGATCGCAATAGACTTGACATTGTGAAAAGGGGTGATCTTCCACTATCATTAACATCAATATAACCAAATATAAATAAACTCGCCGAGAAGAATCGACCACTGGGATCTCATTGAATATTAAATTAAAAAAAAAAAGTTTATTGTAACGGTAAGTAAGGAGCGACATTAAAACTTAAAACGAACAGAAATTACTCCGCATATGAAAGGGCTTTTTCTCCTCAATGCCTCGCTCTTTACGCTGAAGTTTGACCCTTTCTCTTAACTCTACTTTTTAAAACAGTAAGAAACCTTAGCGTAAAGAGCGGGGCGTTGAGGAGGAAAAGTCTCTTTCATATACGGAGTAATTTCTGTTCGTTTTAAGTTTTATGTCGCTCCTTACTTTCATTTCAAAAACTTATTTTTTTTTTATTTAATTTCTGAAAGTTTTGAATTGATGCATGTCTGAATTTGGCTCTCCATACATAAATTATTAAAATATAATTTGCATATTAATTTTTTTTTTTGCTAAATGGCTTCTCTTAGTTTGATCAGACGATTTTGAGAAATGAGGGGTGGGGAAGGAGGCCTAGTTGCCCTCCAATTTTTCGGTTACTTAAAAGGCAACTAGAACTTTTAATTTTTAACGAACGTTTTTATTTGTAAACATATACGTAACTTAAAAATTAACTTACGTAACAAACTTTTATATTCTTATATTTTTGATTATATATATGAGGGGATTTGTCCCCTCGTTAATACCTCGCTCTTCACACTAAATCTTAAGTTTTGTCCCAATTCTTTAAGAATAACCCCTGAATCAGAAAGGCCGTAGAATAAATAGTTGAAATTACTAAAAATAATTTAGCATAAAGAGCGAAGTATTTATCTCCTCCTAAATACCTCGCTCTTTGTGGTAAAGTATTTTTAGAACCCCTAATATGCGTAATAATCTCTGTTCGTTTTAAGTTTTAATGCTTCTCCTTACTTTCAATTGAAAAAAAAATTTCATGTTTATATTTTCATTGCTGTTTTTTTTAATAGTAATGCTAGAAAACAATGCGCCATTTTCATTGAATTTCTCTTCCCCAATGAAATATTCCTCCAAGGAAAGATCCTCCTATATAGCCCCCTCCCCTGAACCCCACACCCCAAACCAAAAAAATTCCCCTGAAAATGTCGGTACACTTCCCAATAACCATTACTGTATGTAAACATTGGTCAAAGTTTGTAACTTGCAGCCCCTCCCCAAAGACGTAGATATGGTAAGTCATCCCCAAAGACATAGTTATTATGGTTTTCGACTATGCGGAACAAAATGGCTATCTCAAAATTTTTATCCGTTGACTTTGGGGAAGAAAAATGAGCGTGGAAGATTCCCTCCGATTTTTTTTGGTTACTTAAAAAGTAACCAAAAATGTTTTTTTTTTTTAAATAATGCTGTAAAATCCAGCAACTCTTCATGAAAATGCTCTTCCCTGTGGTAAATTCACCCATAGAAACATCCTCTCACGTATCCCACTTCCCCTGACCATAAAATTTTTTATACATTAAACGTTGGATCTCACACGTTTTATACTTTAAACGTCTTTGTGTTGGAGAAATTTTTGGAGGAGGGGACTGTTTTTCTAACTTGTTTTTCTAAGAAAATTTTTTTTCTAGCTTGTAATTCGATTTCCCGAAAATATTTGTCGCACGTTGGGATCCCTCATGATCTTAAAAAGGATCACAACTTAAGTGAAAACAGATCTTTCTTCAATATAAGTATGCTACAAGAGTAGCCTATGTTTGAGTTGGAATCGTAGCCTATGCAAATAAAAAATATGGAAGGAATTAACAGCTAGAATTTTTTTTATCAGAATGTTTCAATCCAAAATTTGAGATAGCATCCTGCTTTCTATGGCTGTAATGAGAGAAAGGTTAAGATGGCTAGGGCACGCTTTGTGGAAAAAGGATGAATTATTACCAAAT
>NW_027068021.1:0-7124 GCF_032884065.1 Artemia franciscana
ACATAGCGTATCAGAGAACCCTATTATAAAGTTTCAAGCTCCTATCTACAAAAATTTGGAACTTCGTAGTTTTTGCCAGAAGACCGATCACGGGTGCGTGTTTATTTGTTTGTTTTTTCCCCAGGGGTCATCGTATCGACCAAGTGGTCTTAGAATGTCCCAAGAGGGCTCATTTTATCGGAAATGAAAAGTTCTAGTGCCCTTTTTAATTGACTAAGAAAATGGAGGGCGCCTAAGTCCCCTCCAACGCTCATTTTTTCCCAAAGTCAACAGATCAAACTTTTGAGATTGTCATTTTTTCAGCATAGTCGAAAACATAATAACTATGTCTTTGGGATGATTTATTCCCCCACAGTCCCTGGGGGAGGGGCTGCAAGTTGCAAACTTTGACCAGTGTTTACATACAGTAATGGTTATTGGGAAGTGTACAGACATTTTTCAGGGGGATAATTTTGGTTTGGGGGGGGGGGTGAGTGGAGCGGACTATGTGGGAGGATCTTCACTGGGAAGAATATGTAATGGGGGAAATAGAAATTTAATGAAGGGGGCGCAGGATTTTCTAGCATTATTATAAAAAAACAATGAAAAAATAAATATGAAAAAGTTTTTTTTCAACTGAAAGTAAGGAGAAGCTTTAAAACTTAAAACGGACAGATACTGATACGCATATGAGGGGTTCATACCCTCCTAAATACCTTGCTCTTTACGCTAAAATATTTTTAGTAATTTCAACTATTTACTTTACGGCCTTTCTGATTCAGGGGTCATTCTTAAAGAGTTGGGACAAAATTTAAGCTTTAGTGTAAAGAGTGAGGTATTAACGAGGGGACAAACTCCATATACATAATAAAAATATAAGAATATAAAAGTTCATTACGTAAGTTAATTCTTAACTTACGTATCAGAGAACCCTACTGTAAAAGTTTCAAACTCCTATGTACAAAAATGTGGATATTCGTATTTTTTGCCAGAAGACCGATCATAGGTGCGTGATTATTTGTTTGTTTGTTTTTTTCTTTTTCCTAGGGGTGATCGTATCGACCTAGTGGTCCTAGAATATTGCAAGAGGGCTCATTCTAACGGGAGTTAAAAGTCCTAGTTCCCTTTTTAAGTGAAAAAAAATTGGCGGGCATCTAGGCCCCCTCCCACTCTCATATTTTCCTCAAAGTCACCAGATCAAAATTATGAGATAGCCATTTTATTCACCATAGTCGAAAAACCTAATTATTATGTCTTTGGAGACGACTTACTCCTCCACAGTCCCTGTGGGAGTGGCTGCAAGTTACAAACTTTGACCAGTTTTTACATGCAGTAATGTTTATTGGGTAGTGTACAGACGTTTTCAGTGGGATTTTTTGGGTTTGGGGGGGATAAGAAGGGGAGAGGTTAGGTGGGAGGATCTCTCCGTGGAGGAATTTGTCATGGGGGAAGATAATTTCGATGAAAGGGCGCTGGGTTCTCTAGTATTATTCAAAAAAAGAGTGAAAAAATAAATACGAAAAGTTTCTTCAACTGAAAGTAAGGAGCAGCATTAAAACTTAAAACGAACAGAAATTATTACGCATATGAGGGGTTCATCTCCTCGTAATTCCTCGCTCTTTACGCTTAAGTATTTTTAGTAATTTCAACAATTTACTCTACGGCCTTCGTGATTCAGAGGTCATTCTTAATGAATTGGCACAAAATATAAGCTATAGTGTTAAGAGCGAGGTATAGACGAGGGGTTGAACCCCCTCATATACGGAATAAAACATACAAATACAGAAGTTCGTCACTTAAATTAATTCGTTAGTTACGTATATTTTTTACTAATGAAAACGTTCGTAAAAAATCAAAAGTTCTACTTGCCTTTTTAAGTAATAAAAAAAATTTGAGGACAACTAGGCCTCCTTCCCTGTTCCTTTTTTCTCAAAATCTTCCAATTAAAACTACGAGAACGCCATTTAGCCAAAAAAAGAAGTAATATGCAAATTTGTTTTAATTATTTATGCGCGGAGAGCTAAAATCAAAACATGCATTAAGTCAAAGATGTTCAGAAATTACAAAAAAAAGTTTTTTTTTAACTAAAAGCAAGGAGGGACATTAAAACTTAAAACGAACACAAATTACTCTGTATATGAAAGGGGCTTTTCCTCCTCAACACCCTGCTCTTTACGCTAGAGTTTTTTATGTTTTGTAAAGTAGAGTTAAGAGAAAGAGTCAAACTTTAGCGTAAAGAGCAGGGCGTTGAGGAGGAAAAGTCCTTTTCATATACGGAGTAATTTGTGTTCGTTTTAAGTTTTAGTGTCGTTCCTTACTTTCAGTTAAAAAAAAAAATTTATATTTAATCTTGAAGAAGAGTGACACATCCACGTCAAATATAATATAAATTAGAACATCGCCAACAAATCTTTTAATGACTCATGGACTCCTTAACAGCCGGAAGAGGTAAAATCAACTTTGGAAGGCTTATAGGTTCCTTAAGCCATGTTGGTGTCACTTTCAGCTTTAGCTTTTCAAAGCTTATAGGAGAGTTTACAATTCTCTTTGCCGAAACACTAAATCCCCATTTTATTTGAAAAAGTTCTCTGAGGGCATTAAAGACCATAGAATAGCATGGCAAGTAATCAATTCTGTCATCAAACCATACTCTCTTCCTTCTTCTGTCCCTTCTCATGTTTGATTGACGAGGGAATCGTACAGGGTCAGCTAAACACTTAAAATGTTTCTATTTCCTGTATTAGCCTACAAGTATTGGTAAAAAATACAGTCTCAGCTGTAAGTCCTTCTTCTTCTCTACCTGATTTTAGGTCTGTCTTACCTTTGACCCACAAGGACTTACAAGGGCTATCAAGTTCAATCTTCTTGACCTTGTTCCTGACCTGACGAGACTTATCAATATTTCACTTCAAAATAGTGGATTCCTACTCCTTTTAGAGCGTATTCCTTCCATAATTGTTTTGAAAGTTGGATCACAGAATGATCCTGCAAATTGTCGTCCCACATCTCTTTTATCTATGTTTAGTAAAAATTATAAAAAGTCTATAAGCTGTCACCTTCTAATATTTCCCGATTCTATACATATTTTGTATGATTTTTTGTTTGGTTTTAGGGTAAAGAAATCAACTGATCAAGCATGTGCAAATCTCGGGAATTATTTACGCTCGGCTCTTGATTGTGGTCTGATACAGTTTGCTCTATTCCTACTGCTTATACTAATAGCTCACTGCATCGCTAAGCCGCCTGAGGCCAATACGGCTAAGCAAGCTCCTTCTCCGCCCCTACCTATTCAAGGCCTCCCTCTGTACATTCTTCCAGGAAGTTGCCATTTCCCTTAAATCTTTGCTTGCGACATCTTACCACTCCATCCGGGTCGACCTGCTTTTTGTCTAATCCTAGACGAGTTTTGACAAGGACAAAAACAATCTTTGACAATCTATCATTCATCATCCACAGAGCGTGTCCTAGCCATCTCATCTTTTCCTCATTATTAAATAAAAAACAGTTTTTTTTTACTGAAAATTAGAAGCAACATTAAAATTTAAAACGAAAAGAAGCTATTACGCATATGTGGGGGTTTCCCCCTCCTCGACGCCTCACTCTTCACGTTAAAGTATTTTGGTACTTTTGAAAAAGTTACCTAATTAAACGATCCGTGAGTTTCAGGAGTCGTTTTTAAAGAACCGGAACAAAATTTAAAGTTTAGAGTAAAGAGCGAGATATTGAGGAGGGGGTTATCCCTCAAATATGTAATACTTTCTATTCGTATTAAGTTTTAATATTGCTTCTTACTTTTAGTTGAGAAAACTAGTTTTTTTTTTTCTCATCGTTTTTAAATAGCGCCAGGAAATCTGGCTCCATCTCCAAGGAAAAGTCCCCCTCCCGACGGAGAATATTCAATGAATATCCTTTAGGCAGTCCAATACTGGTGAAAATTTACCCCAGACAATTGCCCTTAACACCCCCACACGTAGAATTGAGTCGGTAAAGAGATAGCAAAACATTTAAAGAAACGTATAGGAATTCTGAAAAATTCCCCCAGTACAAAATTATCTCCAAAAAGTTCACCCCCCTGGGAACTTCTTTCTCTATAGAAAATTCTCGCCATGCAAAACCACTTGAGCAGAAAATTCCTCCTTCTGTCCCCGCCCAAAAAAATGTATGCACACTACCCAATAACTAATACTATACGTAAACAATGGGCAAATTTTATTTAGAATTTAAACTTAAATTAAAAATATTTAAAATTTAACTTAAAGAACTTTCCACAGTGGCTGTGAGGGGTCATGCTATCTCTAAAGACATAGTTATTGGGCCTCTCAACTAGGCAAAATAAAATAACTACATTAGAATTTTGATCGTACGATTTTGGGGAAACTTTGCCGTAGGAGGGAGCCTGGATACCCTCTAATTTATCTTGTTCACTTAAAAAGGGCACCATAACTTTTAATTTCTGTTAGAATGAGCTCTCTCCCGACGTTCAACGTATTTTGCTATTCTTCCAAACTTTTTCAATTATAAAAAACCACCCTGGGCCTTAGCTATTCTTCTTCATCATCTTCACTGCCCTAACCGTCCTTGCTAATAATGCTACATAGGTAAGTGAAGCTGTGTACTTACTAGATCTCCTTGTTGCCCAACATTATCTCTTTACCATCACTTATTCGGAGTCTTAAAGACTTAAGTCTCCTTGACATTAACTGTTAAACCTATTTTTTCACCCTGAATTCACAAAACCTTCAAAAGCTCATTCATTTTGCTAGCAGTCCCTACTAGGATCTGCGTCAGTATCATCACGGTCTATGAGACTTGCTCCCAATTTGATTCCGTGTTTTCCCAATGCTTTTGCTGGGCTCCTTAGGACAAAGTCCACCAAAATAATCCATATAAATGGCGATGAAACACAACCCTGCTTAACTCCTGTCCTTGTACGAAGTTAAATTTAAAAAACAATGGCTAAGAGCTCATGTGGCACAATGAATCAATAGATTGATTTAAAAAGGAAAATAAGAGGCTTAATGCCGGTCAAGATTTAAAATAAGAGCTCTGTCACAAAGTCCTTCTAAATATCAAAATTCATTAAGATCCGATCACCCACTCGTAAGTTTTAAATACCTAATTTTTTCTAATTTTTCCTCTCCCTTTTGCCCCGCAGAAGGTCGAATCTGGGAAAACGACTTTATCAAGTCAAATTGTGCAGCTCCCTGACTCGCCTACCAATTTTCATCGTTCAACACATCCAGAAGCACCGAACTCGCCAAATCACTGAACCCCTCCCCCAACTCCCCCAAAGAGAGCGAATCCAGTACGATTCTGTCAATCACGTATCAAGGACATTTATTTATTCTATCCACCAAGCTTCATCCCGATTCCTCCACTCCAAGTGTTTTTCCAAGATTTCCCCCTCCAACTCCCCCCAATGTCAAAAGATCTGGTCGGGATTTGAAATAAGAGCTCTGAGACATGAATTCCTTCTAAAAATCAAATTTCATTACGATCCGATCATCTATTCGTAAGATAAAAATACCTCAATGTTCATGTTTTCCAAGAATTCGGGTTTCCCCCTCCAACTCTCCCGAATATCAAAGGATCTGGTCGGAATTTGAAATTAGAACTTTAAAGCACAAGATCCTTCTAAATATCAAATTTCATTAAGATCTGGTCACCCTTTCGTAAGTTACAAATACCTCAATTTTCAAAATACCCCCCCCCCCAAAGAGAGCAGATCCGGTCCAGTTATGTCAGTCACGTATCTTAGACAGGTTTCTATTCTTCCCATCCAGCTTCATCCTGATCTCACCGCTTTAAGTATTTTCTAAGATTTCCGGTCCCCCCAACTGCCTCCCCCTCCCAATTACACTTGATCCGGTTGAGATTTAAAATAAGATATGTGAGTTTCGAGATCCTTCTAAATATGAAGTTTCATGAAGATCCGATCACTCCTTCGTAAGTTAAAAATACGTCATTTTTTCTTATTTTTCAGAATTTCCCCCCCCCCCAATTGAGCGGATCCGTTCCAATTATGTAAATCACGTATGCAAGACTTCTGCTTATTTTTCCAACCAAGTTTCATCCCAATCCCTCCAATCTAAGCGTTTTCCATCATTTTAGATTTCCCCACCCTAAACTTCCCCCAATGTCACCAGATCCGGTCAGGATTTATAATAAGAGCTTTGAGACACGATATCCTTCTAGAAATCAAATTTCATGGAGATCCAATCACCCGTTCGTAAGTTAAAAATACCTCATTTTTTCTAATTTTTCAGGATTAACCCCCCCCCCCCCCCCCAACTACCCCAAAGAGAGCGGATCCATTCTGGTTATGTCAATCATGTATCAAGGACTCGAGTTTTTTTACCAAGTTTAATCCCGATCCCTCCACTCTAAGTGTTTTCCAAGTTTTAGGTTTCCCCCTCCCAACTCCCCCCCCCCCCAATGTCACCAGATCCGGCTGGGTTTAAAATAAGAGCTCTGAGCCACGATATCCTTCTAAATATCAAATTTCATTGAGATCCGATCACCCTTTCGTAAGTTAAAAATACCTCATTTTTTGTATTTTTCAGAAATACCCCCCCCCCCCCCCAACTACCCCAAAGAGAGCGGATCCGTTCCGTTTAGGTCAATCATCTATGTAGGACTAGTGTTTATTTTCCCCACCATGTTTCATCCCGATTCCTCCACTCTAAGTGATTTCCAAGTTTTAGGTTTCCCCCTCCCAACTCCCCACCCCCGTTACCAGATTCGGTCGGGATTTAAAATAAGAGCTCTAAGACACGATATCCTTCTAAACATCTAATTTCATTGAGATCCGATCACCCGTTCGTAAGTTGAAAATACCTAATTTTTAAGAATTACTCCCCCCCCAACTACCCCAAAGAGAGCGAATCAGTTCCGATATCATGTATCTGGGACTTGCGCTTATTTTTCCCATCAAGTTTTATCCCGATCCCTCCACTCTAAGTGTTTTCCAAGATTTTAGGTTTCCACCCATCCAACTCCCCCAATGTCATCATATCCAGTCAGGATTTAAAATAAGAGCTCTGAGACACAATATTTTTTGTGTCTCAGTACATAATACACAATATTATGTACACAATATTTTTACTTCATTTTTTCTATTTTTTCCGAATTAACCGGCCCCCACT
>NW_027068022.1:0-5064 GCF_032884065.1 Artemia franciscana
TCGGGGGTAATAGCTACATCCGTAGAAAAAATGAAGATGTTAGACTATTTTATGATTGCACATGGTAAAGAATGTGATTAAAGGCTCTTTTCCTATTTCAAAAGTTTTAGTTTTCGAGGGTCATAGATATTAGACTATTTTATGATTGCACATGGTAAAGAATGTGATATTAAAAAAAAAATGAAGTGGAAAAAATGAAGATATTAGACTATTTTATGATTGCACATGGTAAAGAATGTGATTAAGGCTCTTTTCCTATTTCAAAAGTTTTAGTTTCCTAGGGTAATAGCTATGTCTGTGGAAAAAATGAAGATTTAGACTATTTTATGATTGCACATGGTAAAGAATGTGATTAAAGGCTCTTTTCCTATTTCAAAAGTTTTAGTTTCGGGGATAATAGCTTCGTACGTGGAAAAAATGAAGATATTAGACTATTTTATGATTGCACATGGTAAAGAATGTGATTAAAGGCTCTTTTCCTATTTCAAAATTTATAGTTTTCGAGGATAATAGCTATGTCTATGGAAAAAATGAAGATATTAGACTATTTTATGATTGCACATGGTAAAGAATGTGATTAAAGGCTCTTTTCCTATTTCAAAAGTTTTAGTTTTCGGGGGTAATAGCTACGTATGTTGAAAAAATGAAGATATTAGACTATTTTATGATTGCACATGGTAAAGAATCTGATTAAAGGCTCTTTTCCTATTTCAAAAGATTTAGTTTTCGTGGGTAATAGCTAAGTGTGCGGAAAAAATGAAGATATTAGACTATTTTATGATTGCACATGGTAAAGAATGTGATTAAAGGCTCTTTTCCTATTTCAAAAGTTTTAGTTTTCGAGGGTAATAGCTTCGTCCGTGGAAAAAATGAAGATATTAGACTATTTCATGATTACACATGGTAAAGAATGTGATTAAAGCTCTTTTCCTATTTAAAAGTTTTAGTTTTCGGGGTAATAGCTACGTCCGTGGAAAAAATGAAGATATTAGACTATTTTATGATTGCACATGGTAAAGAATGTGATTAAAGGCTCTTTTCCTATTTAAAAAGTTTTAGTTTTCGGGGGTAATAGCTACATCCGTAGAAAAATGAAGATATTAGACTATTTTATGATTGCACATGGTAAAGAATGTGATTAAAGGCTCTTTTCCTATTTCAAAAGTTTTAGTTTTCGAGGGTCATAGATATTAGACTATTTTGTGATTGCACATGGTAAAGAATGTGATTAAGGCTCTTTTCCTATTTCAAAAGTTTTAGTTTTCGGGGTAATAGCTATGTCTGTGGAAAAAATGAAGATATTAGACTATTTTATGATTGCACATGGTAAAGAATGTGATTAAAGGCTCTTTTCCTATTTCAAAAGTTTTAGTTTTCGGGGGTAATAGCTACGTCTGTGGAAAAAATGAAGATATTAGACTATTTTATGATTGCACATGGTAAAGAATTTGATTAAAGGCTCTTTTCCTATTTCAAAAGTTTTAGTTTTCGGGGGTAATAGCTACGTCTGTGGAAAAAATGAAGATATTAGACTATTTTATGATTGCACATGGTAAAGAATGTGATTAAAGGCTCTTTTCCTATTTCAAAAGTTTTAGTTTTCGAGGGTAATAGCTACGTCTGTGGAAAAAATGAAGATATTAGACTATTTTATGATTGCACATGGTAAAGAATGTGATTAAAGGCTCTTTTCCTATTTCAAAAGTTTTAGTTTTCGGGGGTAATAGCTATGTCTGTGGAAAAAAATGAGATATTAGACTATTTTATGATTGCACATGGTAAAGAATGTGATTAAAGGCTCTTTTCCTATTTCAAAAGTTTTAGTTTTCGAGGGTAATAGCTATGTCTGTGGAAAAAATGAAGATATTAGACTATTTTATGATTGCACATGGTAAAGAATGTGATTAAAGGCTCTTTTCCTATTTCAAAAGTTTTAGTTTTCGGGGGTAATAGCTACGTCTGTGGAAAAAATGAAGATATTAGAATATTTTATGATTGCACATGGTAAAGAATGTGATTAAAGGCTCTTTTCCTATTTCAAAAGTTTTAGTTTTCGGGGGTAATAGCTACGTCTGTGGAAAAAATGAAGATATTAGACTATTTTATGATTGCACATGGTAAAGAATGTGATTAAAGGCTCTTTTCCTATTTCAAAAGTTTTAGTTTTCGAGGGTAATAGCTTCGTCCGTGGAAAAAATGAAGATATAAGACTATTTTATGATTGCATATGGTAAAGAATGTGATTAAAGGCTCTTTTCCTATTTAAAAGTTTTAGTTTTCGGGGTAATAGCTATGTCTGTGGAAAAAATGAAGATATTAGACTATTTTATGATTGCACATGGTAAAGAATGTGATTAAAGGCTCTTTTCCTATTTAAAAGTTTTAGTTTTCGGGGGTAATAGCTACGTCTGTGGAAAAAATGAAGATATTAGACTATTTTATGATTGCACATGGTAAAGAATGTGATTAAAGGCTCTTTTCCTATTTCAAAAGTTTTAGTTTTCGAGGGTAATAGCTACGTCTGTGGAAAAAATGAAGATATTAGACTATTTTATGATTGCACATGGTAAAGAATGTGATTAAAGGCTCTTTTCCTATTTCAAAAGTTTTAGTTTTCGAGGGTAATAGCTATGTCTGTGGAAAAAATGAAGATATTAGACTATTTTATGATTGCACATGGTAAAGAATGTGATTAAAGGCTCTTTTCCTATTTCAAAAGTTTTAGTTTTCGGGGGTAATAGCTATCGTCTGTGGAAAAAATGAAGATATTAGACTATTTTATGATTGCATGGTAAAGAATGTGATTAAAGGCTCTTTTCCTATTTCAAAAGTTTTAGTTTTCGGGGGTAATAGCTACGTCTGTGGAAAAAATGAAGATATTAGACTATTTTATGATTGCACATGGTAAAGAATGTGATTAAAGGCTCTTTTCCTATTTCAAAAGTTTTAGTTTTCGAGGGTAATAGCTTCGTCCGTGGAAAAAATGAAGATATTAGACTATTTTATGATTGCACATGGTAAAGAATGTGATTAAAGGCTCTTTTCCTATTTCAAAAGTTTTAGTTTTCGGGGGTAATAGCTATGTCTGTGGAAAAAATGAAGATATTAGACTATTTTATGATTGCACATGGTAAAGAATGTGATTAAAGGCTCTTTTCCTATTTCAAAAGTTTTAGTTTTCGAGGGTAATAGCTATGTCTGTGGAAAAAATGAAGATATTAGACTATTTTATGATTGCACATGGTAAAGAATGTTATTAAAGGCTTTTTTCCTATTTCAAAAGTTTTAGTTTTCGGGGTAATAGCTACGTCTATGGAAAAAAATGAAGATATTAGACTATTTTTTGATTGCACATGGTAAAGAATATGATTAAAGGCTCTTTTCCTATTTCAAAAGTTTTAGTTTTCGGGGGTAATAGCTACGTCTGTGGAAAAAATGAAGATATTAGACTATTTTATGATTGCACATGGTAAAGAATGTGATTAAAGGCTCTTTTCCTATTTCAAAAGTTTTAGTTTTCGGGGGTAATAGCTACGTCCGTGGAAAAAATGAAGATATTAGACTATTTTATGATTGCACATGGTAAAGAATGTGATTAAAGGCTCTTTTCCTATTTCAAAAGTTTTAGTTTTCGGGGGTAATAGCTATGTCCGTGGAAAAAATGAAGATATTAGACTATTTTATGATTGCACATGGTAAAGAATGTGATTAAAGGCTCTTTTCCTATTTCAAAAGTTTTAGTTTTCGGGGGTAATAGCTATGTCTGTGGAAAAAATGAAGATATTAGACTATTTTATGATTGCACATGGTAAAGAATGTGATTAAAGGCTCTTTTCCTATTTCAAAAGTTTTAGTTTTCGGGGGTAATAGCTACGTATGTGGAAAAAATGAAGATATTAGACTATTTTATGATTGCACATGGTAAAGAATGTGATTAAAGGCTCTTTTCCTATTTCAAAAGTTTTAGTTTTCGGGGGTAATAGCTACGTCCGTGGAAAAAATGAAGATATTAGACTATTTTATGATTGCACATGGTAAAGAATGTGATTAAAGGCTCTTTTCCTATTTCAAAAGTTTTAGTTTTCGGGGGTAATAGCTAGTCCGTGGAAAAAATGAAGATATTAGACTATTTTATGATTGCACATGGTAAAGAATGTGATTAAAGGCTCTTTTCCTATTTCAAAAGTTTTAGTTTTCGGGGGTAATAGCTACATCCGTGAAAAAATGAAGATATTAGACTATTTTATGATTGCACATGGTAAAGAATGTGATTAAAGGCTCTTTTCCTATTTCAAAAGTTTTAGTTTTCGGGGGTAATAGCTACATCCGTGGAAAAAATGAAGATATTAGACTATTTTATGATTGCACATGGTAAAGAATGTGATTAAAGGCTCTTTTCCTATTTCAAAAGTTTTAGTTTTCGGGGGTAATAGCTATGTCTCTGGAAAAAATGAAGATATTAGACTATTTTATGATTGCACATGGTAAAGAATGTGATTAAAGGCTCTTTTCCTATTTCAAAAGTTTTAGTTTTCGGGGGTAATAGCTACGTCCGTGGAAAAAATGAAGATATTAGACTATTTTATGATTGCACATGGTAAAGAATGTGATTAAAGGCTCTTTTCCTATTTCAAAAGTTTTAGTTTTCGAGGGTAATAGCTACATGTGGAAAAAATGAAGATATTAGACTATTTTATGATTGCACATGGTAAAGAATGTGATTAAAGGCTCTTTTCCTATTTCAAAAGTTTTAGTTTTCGGGGTAATAGCTATGTCTGTGGAAAAAATGAAGATATTAGACTATTTTATGATTGCACATGGTAAAGAATGTGATTAAAGGCTCTTTTCCTATTTCAAAAGTTTTAGTTTTCGGGGTAATAGCTATCGTCGTGGAAAAAATGAAGATATTAGACTATTTTATGATTGCACATGGTAAAGAATGTGATTAAAGGCTCTTTTCCTATTTCAAAAGTTTTAGTTTTCGAGGGTAATAGCTATGTCTGTGGAAAAAATGAAGATATTAGACTATTTTATGATTGCACATGGTAAAGAATGTGATTAAAG
>NW_027068023.1:0-7160 GCF_032884065.1 Artemia franciscana
ATGTTTGTCAACTGATGAAATTACAGACCGGGACACAAATGACGACCGGGACACGGGGATACAGGGAATATAAATGACGACCGGGAACCTCAAAGAGAAATTACAGACTGGGACACCGGGACACAGGGAATATAAATGACGACCGGGACACAGTGACACAACTACAAAGGGGACGACGGGGGTACAGGGAAGATATATAAATGACGACCGGGACACAGGGATTGTTCGAAGAGAAATTGCAGACCGGGACACCGGGAAACAAATGACGACCGGGATGCTGGGACACAGGGAATATAAATGACGACCTCGACACTCAAAGAGAAAGTACAGACTGGGACACCGGGACACAAATGACGACCGGAATACTGGGAATATAAATGACGACCAGGACACAGGGACACAACTACAAGGGGGGTGCCAGGGGGCACAGGGGGATATATAAATGACGACGGGGACACAGGGAATGTTTGATTAGCAATCAGCATCAACAAAGCTAAAGGGCAATCATTAGAATAATCAGGTATAGATCTGAATACGGATTGCTTTTCCCATGGACAATTTTATGTTGCATGTTCAAGAGTTAGGTAAACCTAGCAATCTATTTATATGCACAAACAATAGGACATGGAAGAATGTTGTATATTCTTAAGTTTTACTTAGTTAAATTGGACAGCGAAGATTGTTGTATATTCGCAAGTTTTATGTAGTTCAAAAAATATATATATTTATATCTATCTCAATTCACAGGTGGGACACAGGGACACAACTACAATGGCAGGTAACTAATATGGCGTGTAACGACTTACGCGCGCGGGGGGCTTGGGGGCGCGATGCCCCCCCAAGCCCCCCCCCCAACAGCTATATATCTATATATATAAAAATAAGTTGTCTTTGTGTCTGTCGAGTGACTTCAGGTGTGTCGACTGACGTCATTGTAAGGATTGAGCTGTATGCGTCATGAAATTGTTTGTCGACTGACGTCATGTTTGTCAACTGATGAAATTACAGACCGGGACACAAATGACGACCGGGACACGGGATACAGGGAATAAAAATGACGACCGGGAACCTCAAAGAGAAATCACAGACTGGGACACCGGGACACAGGGAATATAAATGACGACCGGGACACAGTGACACAACTACAAAGGGGACGACGGGGGTACAGGGAAGATATATAAATAACGACCGGGACACAGGGATTGTTCGAAGAGAAATTACAGACCGGGACACCGGGAAACAAATGACGACCGGGATGCTGGGACACAGGAATATAAATGACGACCTCGACACTCAAAGAGAAAGTACAGACTGGGACACCGGGACACAAATGACGACCGGAATACTGGGAATATAAATGACGACCAGGACACAGGGACACAACTACAAGGGGGGTGACAGGGGGCACAGGGGGATATATAAATGACGACGGGCACACAGGGAATGTTTGATTAGCAATCAGCATCAACAAAGCTAAAGGGCAATCATTAGAATAATCAGGTATAGATCTGAATACGGATTGTTTTTCCCATGGACAATTTTATGTTGCATGTTCAAGAGTTAGGTAAACCTAACAATCTATTTATATGCACAAACAATAGGACATGGAAGAATGTTGTATATTCTTAAGTTTTACGTAGTTAAATTGGACAGCGAAGAATGTTGTATATTCGCAAGTTTTATGTAGTTCAAAAAATATATATATTTATATCTATCTCAATTCACAGGTGGGACACAGGGACACAACTACAATGGCAGGTAACTAATATGGCGTGTAACGACTTACGCGCGCGGGGGGCTTGGGGGCGCGATGCCCCCCCAAGCCCCCCCCCCCAACAGCTATATATCTATATATATAAAATAAGTTGTCTGTGTGTCTGTCGAGTGACTTCAGGTGTGTCGACTGACGTCATTGTAAGGATTGAGCTGTATGCGTCATGAAATTGTTTGTCGACTGACGTCATGTTTGTCAACTGATGAAATTACAGACCGGGACACAAATGACGACCGGGACACGGGGATACAGGCAATATAAATGACGACCGGGAACCTAAAAGAGAAATTACAGACTGGGACACCGGCACACAGGGAATATAAATGACGACCGGGACACAGTGACACAACTACAAAGGGGATGACGGGGGTACAGGGAAGATATATAAATGACGACCGGGACACAGGGATTGTTCGAAGAGAAATTACAGACCGGGACACCGGGAAACAAATGACGACCGGGATGCTGGGACACAGGGAATATAAATGACGACCTCGACACTCAAAGAGAAAGTACAGACTGGGACACCGGGACACAAATGACGACCGGAATACTGGGAATATAAATGACGACCAGGACACAGGGACACAACTACAAGGGGGGTGCCAGGGGGCACAGGGGGATATATAAATGACGACGGGGACACAGGGAATGTTTGATTAGCAATCAGCATCAACAAAGCTAAAGGGCAATCATTAGAATAATCAGGTATAGATCTGAATACGGATTGCTTTTCCCATGGACAATTTTATGTTGCATGTTTAAGAGTTAGGTAAACCTAACAATCTATTTATATGCACAAACAATAGGACATGGAAGAATGTTGTATATTCTTAAGTCTTACGTAGTTAAATTGGACAGCGAAGAATGTTGTATATTCGCAAGTTTTATGTAGTTCAAAAAATATATATATTTATATCTATCTCAATTCACAGGTGGGACACAGGGACACAACTACAATGGCAGGTAACTAATATGGCGTGTAACGACTTACGCGCGCGGGGGGCTTGGGGGCGCGATGCCCCCCAAGCCCCCCCCCCCCAACAGCTATATATCTATATATATAAAAATTAGTTGTCTGTGTGTCTGTCGAGTGACTTCGAATGAAGATATTAGACTATTTTATGATTGCAAATGGTAAAGAATGTGATTAAAGGCTCTTTTCCTATGTCAAAAGTTTTAGTTTTCGAGGGTAATAGCTTTGTCTGTGGAAAAAATGAAGATATTAGACAATTTTATGATTGCATATGGTAAAGAATGTGATTAAAGGCACTTTTCCTATTTCAAAAGTTATAGTTTTCGAGGGTAATAGCTACGTATGTTGAAAAAAATGAAGATATTAGACTATTTTATGATTGCACATGGTAAAGAATGTGATTAAAGGCTCTTTTCCTATTTCAAAAGTTTTAGTTCTCGAGGGTAATAGCTACGTATGTTGAAAAAATGAAGATATTAGACTATTTTATGATTGCAAATGGTAAAGAATGTGATTAAAGGCTCTTTTTCTATTTCAAAAGTTTTAGTTTTCGAGGGTAATAGCTACGTATGTTGAAAAAATGAAGATATTAGACTATTTTATGATTGCAAATGGTAAAGAATGTGATTAAAGGCTCTTTTCCTATTTCAAAAGTTTTAGTTTTCGAGGGTTATAGCTACGTATGTTGAAAAAATGAAGATATTAGACAATTTTATGATTGCACATGGTAAAGAATGTGATTAAAGGCTCTTTTCCTATTTCAAAGTTTTAGTTTTCAAGGGTAATAGCCAAGTATGTTGAAAAAATGAAGATATTAGACTATTTTATGATTGAACATGGTAAAGAATGTGATTAAAGGCTCTTTTCCTATTTCAAAAGTTTTAGTTTTCGAGGGTAATAGCTACGTATGTTGAAAAAATGAAGATATTAGACTATTTTATGATTGCAAATGGTAAAGAATGTGATTGAAGGCTCTTTTCCTATTTCAAAAGTTTTGGTTTTCGAGGGCAATAGCTACGTATGTTGAAAAAAATGAAGATATTAGACTATTTTATGATTGCAAATGGTAAAGAATGTGATTAAAGGCTCTTTTCCTATGTCAAAAGTTTTAGTTTTCGAGGGTAATAGCTACGTATTTTAAAAAAAATGAAGATATTAGACTATTTTATGATTGCAAATGGTAAAGAATGTGATTAAAGGCTCTTTTCCTATGTCAAAAGTTTTAGTTTTCGAGGGTAATAGCTACGTATTTTAAAAAAATGAAGATATTAGACTATTTTATGATTGCAAATGGTAAAGAATGTGATTAAAGGCTCTTTTCCTATGTCAAAAGTTTTAGTTTTCGAGGGTAATAGCTACGTATGTTGAAAAAATGAAGATATTAGACTATTTTATGATTGAAAATGGTAAAGAATGTGATTAAAGGCTCTTTTCCTATTTCAAAAGTTTTAGTTTTCGAGGGTAATAGCTTTGACTGTGGAAAAAATGAAGATTTAGACAATTTTATGATTGCACATGGTAAAGAATGTGATTAAAGGCTCTTTTCCTATTTCAAAAGTTTTAGTTTTCGAGGGTAATAGCTACGTATGTTGAAAAAATGAAGATATTAGACTATTTTATGATTGCAAATGGTAAAGAATGTGATTAAAGGCTCTTTTCCTATGTCAAAAGTTTTAGTTTTCGAGGGTAATAGCTAGGTATTTTGAAAAAATGAAGATATTAGACTATTTTATGATTGCAAATGGTAAAGAATGTGATTAAAGGCTCTTTTCCTATTTCAAAAGTTTTAGTTTTCGAGGGTAATAGCTACGTATGTTGAAAAAATGAAGATATTAGACAATTTTATGATTGCATATGGTAAAGAATGTGATTAAAGGCTCTTTTCCTATTTCAAAAGTTTTAGTTTTCGAGGGTAATAGCTACGTAAGTTGAAAAAATGAAGATATTAGACTATTTTATGATTGCAAATGGTAAAGAATGTGATTAAAGGCTCTTTTCCTATGTCAAAAGTTTTAGTTTTCGAGGGTAATAGCTTTGTCTGTGGAAAAAATGAAGATATTAGACAATTCTATGATTGCAAATGGTAAAGAATGTGATTAAAGGCTCTTTTCCTATTTCAAAAGTTTTAGTTTTCGAGGGTAATAGCTACGTTTGTTGAAAAAATGAAGATATTAGAGTATATTATGATTGTAAATGGTAAAGAATGTGATTAAAGGCTCTTTTCCTATGTCAAAAGTTTTAGTTTTCGAGGGTAATAGCTACGTATGTTGAAAAAATGAAGATATTAGACTATTTTATGATTGCAAATGGTAAAGAATGTGATTAAAGGCTCTTTTCCTATGTCAAAAGTTTTAGTTTTTGAGGGTGATAGCTATGTCTGTGGAAAAAATGAAGATATTAGACAATTTTATGATTGCACATGGTAAAGAATGTGATTAAAGGCTCTTTTCCTATTTCAAAAGTTTTAGTTTTTGAGGGTAATAGCTATGTCTGTGGAAAAAATGAAGATATTAGACAATTTTATGATTGCACATGGTAAAGAATGTGATTAAAGGCTCTTTTCCTATTTCAAAAGTTTTAGTTTTCGAAGGTAATAGCTATGTATGTAGAAAAAATGAAGATATTAGACAATTTTATGATTGCACATGGTAAAGAATGTGATTAAAGGCTCTTTTCCTATTTCAAAAGTTTTAGTTTTTGAGGGTAATAGCTTTGTCTGTGGAAAAAATGAAGATATTAGACAATTTTATGATTGCACATGGTAAAGAATGTGATTAAAGGCTCTTTTCCTATTTCAAAAGTTTTAGTTTTCGAGGGTAATAGCTACGTATGTTGAAAAAATGAAGATATTAGACTATTTTATGATTGCAAATGCTAAAGAATGTGATTAAAGGCTCTTTTCCTATGTCAAAAGTTTTAGTTTTCTAGGGTAATAGCTTTGTCTGTGGAAAAAATGAAGATATTAGACAATTTTATGATTGCACATGGTAAAGAATGTGATTAAAGGCTCTTTTCCTATTTCAAAAGTTATAGTTTTCGAGTGTAATAGCTACGTTTGTTGAAAAAAATGAAGATATTAGACTATTTTATGATTGCACATGGTAAAGAATGTGATTAAAGGCTCTTTTCCTATTTCAAAAGTTTTATTTCTCGAGGGTAATAGCTACGTATGTTGAAAAAATGAAGATATTAGACTATTTTATGATTGCAAATGGTAAAGAATGTGATTAAAGGCTCTTTTTCTATTTCAAAAGTTTTAGTTTTCGAGGGTAATAGCTACGTATGTTGAAAAAATGAAGATATTAGACAATTTTATGATTGCAAATGGTAAAGAATGTGATTAAAGGCTCTTTTCCTATTTCAAAAGTTTTAGTTTTCGAGGGTAATAGCTACGTATGTTGAAAAAATGAAGATATTAGACTATTTTATGATTGCAAATGGTAAAGAATGTGATTAAAGGCTCTTTTCCTATTTCAAAAGCTTTAGTTTTCAAGCGTAATAGCTATGTCTGTGGAAAAAATGAAGATATTAGACAATTTTATGATTGCACATGGTAAAGAATGTGACTAAAGGCTCTTTTCCTATTTCAAAAGTTTTAGTTTTCGAGGGTAATAGCTACGTATGTTGAAAAAATGAAGATATTAGACTATTTTATGATTGCAAATGGTAAAGAATGTGATTAAAGGCTCTTTTCCTATGTCAAAAGTTTTAGTTTTCGAGGGTAATAGCTACGTATGTTGAAAAAATGAAGATATTAGACTATTTTATGATTGCAAATGGTAAAGAATGTGATTAAAGGCTCTTTTCCTATGTCAAAAGTTTTAGTTTTCGAGGGTAATAGCTATGTCTGTGGAAAAAATGAAGATATTAGACAATTTTATGATTGCACATGGTAAGGAATGTGATTAAAGGCTCTTTTCCTATTTCAAAAGTTTTAGTTTTTGAGGGTAATAGCTACGTATGTTGAGAAAATGAAGATATTAGACAATTTTATGATTGCACATGGTAAAGAATGTGATGAAAGGCTCTTTTCCTATTTCAAAAGTTTTAGTTTTCGAGGGTAATAGCTTTGTCTGTGGAAAAAATGAAGATACTAGACTATTTTATGATTGCAAATGGTGAAGAATGTGATTAAAGGCTCTTTTCCTATTTCAAAAGTTTTAGTTTTCGAGGGTAATAGCTTTGTCTGTGGAAAAAATGAAGATATTAGACAATTTTATGATTGCACATGGTAAAGAATGTGATTAAAGGCTCTTTTCCTATTTCAAAAGTTTTAGTTTTTGAGGGTAATAGCTATGTCTGTGGAAAAAATGAAGATATTAGACAATTTTATGATTGCACATGGTAAAGAATGTGATTAAAGGCTCTTTTCCTATTTCAAAAGTTTTAGTTTTCGAAGGTAATAGCTAC
>NW_027068024.1:0-7142 GCF_032884065.1 Artemia franciscana
AGGAAAAGAGCCTTTAATCACATTCTTTACCATGTGCAATCATAAAATAGTCTAATATCTTCATTTTTCTAACATACGTAGCTATTACCCTCGAACACTAAAACTTTTGCCATAGGAAAAGAGCCTTTAAGCACATTCTTTACCATGTGCAATCATAAAATAGTCTAATATCTTCATTTTTCCAACATACGTAGCTATTACCCTCGAAAAATAAAACTTTTGACATAGGAAAAGAGCCTTTAATCACATTCGCTACCATTTGCAATTATAAAATAGTCTAATATCTTCATTTTTTCAACATACGTAGCTATTACCCTCGAAAACTAAAACTTTTGACATAGGAAAAGAGCCTTTAATCACATTCTTTACCATTTGCAATCATAAAATAGTCTAATATCTTCATTTTTTCAACATACGTAGCTATTACCCTCGAAAACTAAAACTTTGAAATAGGAAAAGAGCCTTTAAGCACTTTCTTTACCATGTGCAATCATAAAATAGTCTAATATCTTCATTTTTCCAACATACGTAGCTATTACCCTCGAAAACTAAAACTTTTGACATAGGAAAGAGCCTTTAATCACATTCTTTACCATGTGCAATCATAAAATAGTCTAATATCTTCATTTTTTTAACATACGTAGCTATTACCCTCGAAAACTAAAACTTTTGACATAGGAAAAGAGCCTTTAATGACATTCTTTACCATTTGCAATCATAAAATAGTCTAATTATCTTCATTTTTTCAACATACGTAGCTATTACCCTCGAAAACTAAAACTTTTGACATAGGAAAAGAGTCTTTAATCACATTCTTTACCATGTGCAATCATAAAATAGTCTAATATCTTCATTTTTCCAAACATACGTAGCTATTACCCTCGAAAACTAAAACTTTTGACATAGGAAAAGAGCCTTTAAATCACATTCTTTACCATGTGCAATGATAAAATAGTCTAATATCTTCATTTTTTCCAACATACATAGCTATTACCCTCGAAACTAAAACTTTTGACATAGGAAAAGAGCCTTTAATCACATTCGTTACCATTTGCAATTATAAAATAGTCTAATATCTTAATTTTTTTCAACATACGTAGCTATTACCCTCGAAAACTAAAATTTTTGACATAGGAAACGAGCCTTTAATCACATTCTTTACCATTTGCAATCATAAATAGTCTAATATCTTCATTTTTTCAACAAACGTAGCTATTACCCTCGAAAACTTAAACTTTTGACATAGGAAAATAGCCTTTAATCACATTCTTTACCATGTGCAATCATAAAATAGTCTAATATCTTCATTTTTCTAACATACGTAGCTATTACCCTCGAAAACTAAACTTTTGACATAGGAAAAGAGCCTTTAATCACATTCGTTACCATTTGTAATTATAAAATAGTCTAATATCTTCATTTTTTCAACATACGTAGCTATTACCCTCGAAAACTAAAACTTTTGAAATAGGAAAAGAGCCTTTAAGCACTTTCTTTACCAGGTGCAATCATAAAATAGTCTAATATCTTCATTTTTCCAACATACGTAGCTATTACCCTCGAAAACTAAAACTTTTGACATAGGAAAAGAGCCTTTAATCACATTCGTTACCATTTGCAATTATAAAATAGTCTAATATCTTCATTTTTTCAACATACGTAGCTATTACCCTCGAAAACGAAAACTTTTGCCATAGGAAAAGAGCCTTTAAGCACATTCTTTACCATGTGCAATCATAAAATAGTCTAATATCTTCATTTTTTCAACATACGTAGCTATTACCCTCGAAAACTAAATCTTTTGACATAGGAAAAGAGCCTTTAATCACATTCTTTACCATTTGCAATCATAAAATAGTCTAATATCTTCATTTTTTCAACAAACGTAGCTATTACCCTCGAAAACTAAAACTTTTGACGTAGGAAAAGAGCCCTTTAATCACATTCTTTACCATGTGCAATCATAAAATAGTCTAATATCTTCATTTTTCTAACATACGTAGCTATTACCCTCGAACACTAAAACTTTTGCCATAGGAAAAGAGCCTTTAAGCACATTCTATACCATGTGCAATCATAAAATAGTCTAATATCTTCATTTTTTCCAACATACGTAGCTATTACCCTCGAAAAATAAAACTTTTGACATAGGAAAAGAGCCTTTAATCACATTCGCTACCATTTGCAATTATAAAATAGTCTAATATCTTCATTTTTTCAACATACGTAGCTATTACCCTCGAAAACTAAAACTTTTGACATAGGAAAAGAGCCTTTAATCACATTCTTTACCATTTGCAATCATAAAATAGTCTAATATCTTCATTTTTTCAACATACGTAGCTATTACCCTCGAAAACTAAAACTTTTGAAATAGGAAAAGAGCCTTTAAGCACTTTCTTTACCATGTGCAATCATAAAATAGTCTAATATCTTCATTTTTCCAACATACGTAGCTATTACCCTCGAAAACTAAAACTTTTGACATAGGAAAAGAGCCTTTAATCACATTCTTTACCATGTGCAATCATAAAATAGTCTAATATCTTCATTTTTTTAACATACGTAGCTATTACCCTCGAAAACTAAAACTTTTGACATAGGAAAAGAGCCCTTTAATGACATTCTTTACCATTTGCAATCATAAAATAGTCTAATATCTTCATTTTTTCAACATACGTAGCTATTACCCTCGAAAACTAAAACTTTTGACATAGGAAAAGAGTCTTTAATCACATTCTTTACCATGTGCAATCATAAAATAGTCTAATATCTTCATTTTTCCAACATACGTAGCTATTACCCTCGAAAACTAAAACTTTTGACATAGGAAAAGAGCCTTTAATCACATTCTTTACCATGTGCAATGATAAAATAGTCTAATATCTTCATTTTTCCAACATACATAGCTATTACCCTCGAAACTAAAACTTTTGACATAGGAAAAGAGCCTCTAATCACATTCGTTACCATTTGCAATTATAAAATAGTGTAATATCTTCATTTTTTTCAACATACGTAGCTATTACCCTCGAAAACTAAAATTTTTGACATAGGAAAAGAGCCTTTAATCACATTCTTTACCATTTGCAATCATAAAATAGTCTAATATCTTCATTTTTTCAACAAACGTAGCTATTACCCTCGAAAACTTAAACTTTTGACATAGGAAAATAGCCTTTAATCACATTCTTTACCATGTGCAATCATAAAATAGTCTAATATCTTCATTTTTCTAACATACGTAGCTATTACCCTCGAAAACTAAAACTTTTGACATAGGAAAAGAGCCTTTAATCACATTCGTTACCATTTGTAATTATAAAATAAGTCTAATATCTTCATTTTTTCAACATACGTAGCTATTACCCTCGAAAACTAAAACTTTTGAAATAGGAAAAGAGCCTTTAAGCACTTTCTTTACCATGTGCAATCATAAAATAGTCTAATATCTTCATTTTTCCAACATACGTAGCTATTACCCTCGAAAACTAAAACTTTTGACATAGGAAAAGAGCCTGTAATCACATTCGTTACCCATTTGCAATTATAAAATAGTCTAACATCTTCATTTTTTCAACATTACGTAGCTATTACCCTCGATAACTAAAACTTTTGACATAGGAAAAGAGGCTTTAATCACATGCTTTACCATGTGCAATCATAAAATAGTCTAATATCTTCATTTTTCCAACATACGTAGCTATTACCCTCGAAAACTAAAACTTTTGCCATAGGAAAAGAGCCTTTAAGCACATTTTTTACCATTTGCAATTATAAAATAGTCTAATATCATCATTTTTCCAACATACGTAGCTATTACCCTCGAAAAATAAAACTTTTGACATAGGAAAAGAGCCTTTAATCACATTCGCTACCATTTGCAATTATAAAATAGTCTAATATCTTCATTTTTTCAACATACGTAGCTATTACCCTCGAAAACTAAAACTTTTGACATAGAAAAGAGCCTTTAATCACATTCTTTACCATTTGGCAATCATAAAATAGTCTAATATCTTCATTTTTTCAACATACGTAGCTATTACCCTCGAAAACTAAAACTTTTGAAATAGGAAAAGAGGCCTTTAAGCACTTTCTTTACCATGTGCAATCATAAAATAGTCTAATATCTTCATTTTTCCAACATACGTAGCTATTACCCTCGAAAACTAAAACTTTTGACATAGGAACAGAGCCTTTAATCACATTCTTTACCATGTGCAATCATAAAATAGTCTAATATCTTCATTTTTTTAACATACGTAGCTATTACCCTCGAAAACTAAAACTTTTGACATAGGAAAAGAGCCTTTAATCACATTCTTTACCATTTGCAATCATAAAATAGTCTAATATCTTCATTTTTTCAACATACGTAGCTATTACCCTCGAAAACTAAAACTTTTGACATAGGAAAAGAGTCTTTAATCACATTCTTTACCATGTGCAATCATAAATTAGTCTAATATCTTCATTTTTCCAACATACGTAGCTATTACCCTCGAAAACTAAAACTTTTGACTAGGAAAAGAGCCTTTAAATCACTTCTTTACCATGTGCAATGATAAAATAGTCTAATATCTTCATTTTTTCAACATACGTAGCTATTACCCTCGAAAACTAAAACTTTTGACATAGGAAAAGAGCCTTTAATCACATTCGTTACCATTTGCAATTATAAATAGTCTAATATCTTCATTTTTTCAACATACGTAGCTATTACCCTCGAAAACTAAATTTTTTGACATAGGAAAAGAGCCTTTAATCACTTCTTTACCATTTGCAATCATAAAATAGTCTAATATCTTCATTTTTTCAACAAACGTAGCTATTACCCTCGAAAACTTAAAACTTTTGACATAGGAAAATAGCCTTTAATCACATTTTTTACCATGTGCAATCATAAAATAGTCTAATATCTTCATTTTTTCTAACATACGTAGCTATTACCCTCGAAAACTAAAACTTTTGACATAGGAAAAGAGCCTTTAATCACATTCGTTACCATTTGTAATTATAAAATAGTCTAATATCTTCATTTTTCAACATACGTAGCTATTACCCTCGAAAACTAAAACTTTTGACAAAGGAAAAGAGCCTTTAATCACATTCTTCACCATTTGCAATCATAAAATAGTCTAATATCTTCATTTTTTCAACATACGTAGCTATTACCCCTCGAAAACTAAAACTTTTGAAATAGGAAAAGAGCCTTTAAGCACTTTCTTTACCATGTGCAATCATAAAATAGTCCTAATATCTTCATTTTTCCAACATACGTAGCTATTACCCTCGAAAACTATAACTTTTGACATAGGAAAGAGCCTTTAATCACATTGTTTACCATGTGCAATCATAAAATAGTCTAATATCTTCATTTTTTTAACATACGTAGCTATTACCCTCGAAAACTAAAACTTTTCATAGGAAAAGAGCCCTTTAATCACATTCTTTACCATTTGCAATCATAAAATAGTCTAATATCTTCATTTTTTCATCATACGTAGCTATTACCCTCGAAAACTAAAACTTTTGGTATAGGAAAAGAGCCTTTAATCACATTCTTACCATGTGCAATCATAAAATAGTCTAATATCTTCATTTTTCCAACATACGTAGCTATTACCCTCGAAAACTAAAACTTTTGAAATAGGAAAAAGAGCCTTTAAGCACTTTCTTTACCATGTTCAATCATAAAATAGTCTAATATCTTCATTTTTCCAACATACGTAGCTATTACCCTCGAAAACTAAAACTTTTGACATAGGAAAGAGCCTTTAATCACATTCTTTACCATTTGCAATCATAAAATAGTCTAATATCTTCATTTTTTCAACAAACGTAGCTATTACCCTCGAAAACTTAAACTTTTGACATAGGAAAAGAGCCTTTAATCACATTCTTTACCATGTGCAATCATAAAATAGTCTAATATATTCATTCTTCCAACATACGAAGCTATTACCCTCGAAAACGAAAACTTTTGAAATAGGAAAAGAGCCTTTAATCACATTCTTTACCATGTGCAATCATAAAATAGTCCTAATATCTTCATTTTTCCAACATACGTAGCTATTACCCTCGAAAACGAAAACTTTTGACACAGGAAAAGAGCCTTCAATCACATTCGTTACTATTTGCAATTATAAAATAGTCTAATGTCTTCATTTTTTCAACATACGTAGCTATTACCCTCGAAAACTAAAACTTTTGACATAGGAAAAGAGCCTTTAATCACATTCTTTACCATTTGCAATCATAAAATAGTCTAATATCTTCATTTTTTCAACATACGTAGCTATTACCCCTCGAAAACTAAAACTTTTGACATAGGAAAGAGTCTTTAATCACATTCTTTACCATGTGCAATCGTTACTATTTGCAATTATAAAATAGTCTAATATCTTCATTTTTTCAACATACGTAGCTATTACCCTCGAAAACTAAAACTTTTGAAATAGGAAAAGAGCCTTTAAGCACTTTCTTTACCATGTGCAATCATAAAATAGTCTAATATCTTCATTTTTCCAACATACGTAGCTATTACCCTCGAAAACTAAAACTTTTGACATAGGAAAAGAGCCTTTAATCACATTCTTTACCATGTGCAATCATAAAATAGTCTAATATCTTCAGGTTTTTAACATACGTAGCTATTACCCTCGAAAACTAAAACTTTTTCATAGGAAAAGAGCCTTTAATCACATTCTTTACCATGTGCAATCATAAAATAGTCTAATATCTTCATTTTTCCAACATACGTAGCTATTACCCTCGAAAACTAAAACTTTTGAAATAGGAAAAGAGCCTTTAAGCACTTTCTTTACCATGTTCAATCATAAAATAGTCTAATATCTTCATTTTTTCCAACATACGTAGCTATTACCCTCGAAAACTAAAACTTTTGACATAGGAAAAGAGCCTTTAATCACATTCTTTACCATGTGCAATCATAAAATAGTCTAATATCTTCATTTTTTTTAACATACGTAGCTATTACCCTCGAAAACTAAAATTTTTGACATAGGAAAAGAGCCTTTAATCACATTCTTTACCATTTGCAATCATAAAATAGTCTAATATCTTCATTTTTTCAACATACGTAGCTATTAACCTCGAAAACTAAAACGTTTGACATA
>NW_027068025.1:0-7139 GCF_032884065.1 Artemia franciscana
ACCATTCATTTTTTTTTTCAGTTTTTTCATTTGCAGTCATAAAATAGTCTAATATCTTCATTTTTTCAACATACGTAGCTATTACCCTCGAAAACTAAAACTTTTGACATAGGAAAAGAGCCTTTAATCACATTCTTTACCATGTGCAATCATAAAATTGTCTAATATCTTCATTTTTTCCACAGACAAAGCTATTACCCTCGAAAACTGAAACTTTTGAAATACGAAAAGAGCCTTTAATCACATTCTTTACCATTTGCAATCATAAAATAGTCTAATATCTTCATTTTTTCAACATACGTAGCTATTACCCTCAAAAACTAAAACTTTTGAAATAGGAAAAGAGCCTTTAATCACATTCTTTACCATGTGCAATCATAAAATTGTCTAATATCTTCATTTTTCCACAGACAAAGCTATTACCCTCGAAAACTCAAACTTTTGAAATGGGAAAAGAGCCTTTAATCACATTCTTTACCATTTGCAATCATAAAATAGTCTAATATCTTCATTTTTTCAACATACATAGCTATTACCCTCGAAAACTAAAACTTTTGACATAGGAAAAAAGCCTTTAATCACATTCTTTACCATTTGCAATCATAAAATAGTCTAATATCTTCATTTTTTCAACATACGTAGCTATTACCCTCGAAAACTAAAACTTTTGAAATAGGAAAAGAGCCTTTAATAACATTCTTTACCATTTGCAATCATAAAATAGTCTAATATCTTCATTTTTTCAACATACGTAGCTATTACCCTCGAAAACTAAAACTTTTGAAATAGGAAAAGAGCCTTTAATCACATTCTTTACAATGTGCAATCATAAAATTGTCTAATATCTTCATTTTTTCCACAGACAAAGCTTTTATCCTCGAAAACTAAAACTTTTGAAATAGGAAAAGAGCCTTTAATCACATTCTTTACCATTTGCAATCATAAAATAGTCTAATATCTTCATTTTTTCAACATACGTAGCTATTACCCTCGAAAACTAAAACTTTTGACATAGGAAAAGAGCTTTAATCACATTCTTTACCATTTGCAATCATAAATAGTCTAATATCTTCATTTTTTCAACATACGTAGCTATTACCCTCGAAAACTAAAACTTTTGACATAGGAAAAGAGCCTTTAATCACATTCTTTACCATTTGCAATCATAAAATAGTCTAATATCTTCATTTTTTCAACATACGTAGCTATTACTCTCGAAAACTAAAACTTTTGAAATAGGAAAAGAGCCTTTAATCACATTCTTTACCATGTGCAATCATAAAATAGTCTAATATCTTCATTTTTTCAACATACGTAGCTATTACCCTCGAAAACTAAAACTTTTGAAATAAGAAAAGAGCCTTTAATCACATTCTTTACCATGTGCAATCAAAAAATAGTCTAATATCTTTATTTTTTCAACATACGTAGCTATTACCCTCAAAAACTAAAACTTTTGACATAGGAAAAGAGCCTTTAATCAAATTCTTTACCATTCGCAATCATAAAATAGTCTAATATCTTCATTTTTTCAACATACGTAGCTATTACCCTCGAAAACTAAAACTTTTGAAATAGGAAAAGAGTCTTTAAGCACATTCTTTACCATGTGCAATCATAAAATTGTCTAATATCTTCATTTTTTCCACAGACCTAGCTATTACCCTCGAAAACTAAAACTTTTGAAATAGGAAAAGAGCCTTTAATCACATTGTTTACCATTTGCAATCATAAAATAGTCTAATATCTTCATTTTTTCAACATACGTAGCTATTACCCTCGAAAACTAAAACTTTTGAAATAGGAAAAGAGCCTTTAATCACATTCTTTATCATGTGCAATCATAAAATAGTCTAATATCTTCATTTTTTCAACATACGTAGCTAATACCCTCGAAAACTAAAACTTTTGACATAGGAAAAGAGCCTTTAATCACATTCTTTACCATTTGCAATCATAAAATAGTCTAATATCTTAATTTTTTCAACATACGTAGCTATTACCCTCGAAAACTAAAACTTTTGAAATAGGAAAAGAGCCTTTAATCACATTTTTTACCATGTGCAATCATAAAATTGTCTAATATCTTCATTTTTTCAACATACGTAGCTATTACCCTCAAAAACTAAAACTTTTGAAATAGGAAAAGAGCCTTTAATCACATTCTTTACCATGTGCAATCATAAAATAGTCTAATATCTTCATTTTTTCCACAGACCTAGCTATTACCCTCGAAAACTAAAACTTTTGAAATAGGAAAAGAGCCTTTAATCACATTCTTTACCATTTGAAATCATAAAATAGTCTAATATCTTCATTTTTTCAACATACGTAGCTATTACCCTCGAAAACTAAAACTTTTGACATAGGAAAAGAGCCTTTAATCACATTCTTTACCATTTGCAATCATAAAATAGTCTAAAATCTTAATTTTTTCAACATACATAGCTATTACCCCTCGAAAACTAAAACTTTTGAAATAGGAAAAGAGCCTTTAATCACATTCTTTACCATGTACAATCATAAAATAGTCTAATATCTTCATTTCTTCAACATACGTAGCTATTACCCTCGGAAACTAAAACTTTTGAAATAGGAAAAGAGCCTTTAATCACATTCTTTACCATGTGCAATCATAAAATTGTCTAATATCTTCATTTTTTCCACAGACAAAGCTATTACCCTCGAAAACTGAAACTTTTGAAATACGAAAAGAGCCTTTAATCACATTCTTTACCATTTGCAATCATAAAATAGTCTAATATCTTCATTTTTTCAACATACGTAGCTATTACCCTCAAAAACTAAAACTTTTGAAATAGGAAAAGAGCCTTTAATCACATTCTTTACCATGTGCAATCATAAAATTGTCTAATATCTTCATTTTTCCACAGACAAAGCTATTACCCTCGAAAACTCAAACTTTTGAAATGGGAAAAGAGCCTTTAATCACATTCTTTACCATTTGCAATCATAAAATAGTCTAATATCTTCATTTTTTCAACATACATAGCTATTACCCTCGAAAACTAAAACTTTTGACATAGGAAAAAAGCCTTTAATCACATTCTTTACCATTTGCAATCATAAAATAGTCTAATATCTTCATTTTTTCAACATACGTAGCTATTACCCTCGAAAACTAAAACTTTTGAAATAGGAAAAGAGCCTTTAATAACATTCTTTACCATTTGCAATCATAAAATAGTCTAATATCTTCATTTTTTCAACATAGATAGCTATTACCCTCGAAAACTAAAACTTTTGAAATAGGAAAAGAACCTTTAATCACATTCTTTACAATGTGCAATCATAAAATTGTCTAATATCTTCATTTTTTTCCACAGACAAAGCTTTTATCCTCGAAAACTAAAACTTTTGAAATAGGAAAAGAGCCTTTAATCACATTCTTTACCATTTGCAATCATAAAATAGTCTAATATCTTCATTTTTTCAACATACATAGCTATTACCCTCGAAAACTAAAACTTTTGACATAGGAAAAGAGCCTTTAATCACATTCTTTACCATTTGCAATCATAAAATAGTCTAATATCTTCATTTTTTCAACATACGTAGCTATTACCCTCGAAAACTAAAACTTTTGACATAGGAAAAGAGCCTTTAATCACATTCTTTACCATTTGCAATCATAAAATAGTCTAATATCTTCATTTTTTCAACATACGTAGCTATTACTCTCGAAAACTAAAACTTTTGAAATAGGAAAAGAGCCTTTAATCACATTCTTTACCATGTGCAATCATAAAATAGTCTAATATCTTCATTTTTTCAACATACGTAGCTATTACCCTCGAAAACTAAAACTTTTGAAATAAGAAAAGAGCCTTTAATCACATTCTTTACCATGTGCAATCAAAAAATAGTCTAATATCTTTATTTTTTCAACATACGTAGCTATTACCCTCAAAAACTAAAACTTTTGACATAGGAAAAGAGCCTTTAATCAAATTCTTTACCATTCGCAATCATAAAATAGTCTAATATCTTCATTTTTTCAACATACGTAGCTATTACCCTCGAAAACTAAAACTTTTGAAATAGGAAAAGAGTCTTTAAGCACATTCTTTACCATGTGCAATCATAAAATTGTCTAATATCTTCATTTTTTCCACAGACCTAGCTATTACCCTCGAAAACTAAAACTTTTGAAATAGGAAAAGAGCCTTTAATCACATTGTTTACCATTTGCAATCATAAAATAGTCTAATATCTTCATTTTTTCAACATACGTAGCTATTACCCTCGAAAACTAAAACTTTTGAAATAGGAAAAGAGCCTTTAATCACATTCTTTATCATGTGCAATCATAAAATAGTCTAATATCTTCATTTTTTCAACATACGTAGCTAATACCCTCGAAAACTAAAACTTTTGACATAGGAAAAGAGCCTTTAATCACATTCTTTACCATTTGCAATCATAAAATAGTCTAATATCTTAATTTTTTCAACATACGTAGCTATTACCCTCGAAAACTAAAACTTTTGAAATAGGAAAAGAGCCTTTAATCACATTTTTTACCATGTGCAATCATAAAATTGTCTAATATCTTCATTTTTTCAACATACGTAGCTATTACCCTCAAAAACTAAAACTTTTGAAATAGGAAAAGAGCCTTTAATCACATTCTTTACCATGTGCAATCATAAAATAGTCTAATATCTTCATTTTTTCCACAGACCTAGCTATTACCCTCGAAAACTAAAACTTTTGAAATAGGAAAAGAGCCTTTAATCACATTCTTTACCATTTGAAATCATAAAATAGTCTAATATCTTCATTTTTTCAACATACGTAGCTATTACCCTCGAAAACTAAAACTTTTGACATAGGAAAAGAGCCTTTAATCACATTCTTTACCATTTGCAATCATAAAATAGTCTAAAATCTTAATTTTTTCAACATACATAGCTATTACCCTCGAAAACTAAAACTTTTGAAATAGGAAAAGAGCCTTTAATCACATTCTTTACCATGTACAATCATAAAATAGTCTAATATCTTCATTTCTTCAACATACGTAGCTATTACCCTCGGAAACTAAAACTTTTGAAATAGGAAAAGAGCCTTTAATCACATTCTTTACCATGTGCAATCATAAAATAGTCTAATATCTTCATTTTTTCAACATACGTAGCTATTACCCTCGAAAACTAAAACTTTTGACATAGGAAAAGAGCCTTTAATCACAATCTTTACCATTTGCAATCATAAAATAGTCTAATATCTTCATTTTTAAACATACGTAGCTATTACCCTCGAAAACTAAAACTTTTGAAATAGGAAAAGAGCCTTTAATCACATTCTTTACCATGTGCAATCATAAAATTGTCTAATATCTTCATTTTTTCAACATACGTAGCTATTACCCTCGAAAACTAAAACTTTTGACATAGGAAAAGAGCCTTTAATCACATTCTTTACCATTTGCAATCATAAAATAGTCTAATATCTTCATTTTTGCAACATACGTAGCTATTACCCTCGAAAATTAAAACTTTTGAAATAGGAAAAGAGCCTTTAATCACATTCTTTACCATGTGCAATCATAAAATTGTCTAATATCTTCATTTTTTCAACATACGTAGCTATAACCCTCAAAAACTAAAACTTTTGACATAGGAAAAGAGCCTTTGATCACATTCTTTACCATTTGCAGTCATAAAATAGTCTAATATCTTCATTTTTTCAACATACGTAGCTATTACCCTCGAAAACTAAAACTTTTGACATAGGAAAAGAGCCTTTAATCACATTCTTTACCATGTGCAATCATAAATTGTCTAATATCTTCATTTTTTCCACAGATAAAGCTATTACCCTCGAAAACTGAAACTTTTGAAATACGAAAAGAGCCTTTAATCACATTCTTTACCATTTGCAATCATAAAATAGTCTAATATCTTCATTTTTTCAACATACGTAGCTATTACCCTCAAAAACTAAAACTTTTGAAATAGGAAAAGAGCCTTTAATCACATTCTTTACCATGTGCAATCATAATATTGTCTAATATCTTCATTTTTCCACAGACAAAGCTATTACCCTCGAAAGCTAAAACTTTTGAAATGGGAAAAGAGCCTTTAATCACATTCTTTCCCATTTGCAATCATAAAATAGTCTAATATCTTCATTTTTTCAACATACATAGCTATTACCCTCGAAAACTAAAACTTTTGACATAGGAAAAAAGGTTTTAATCACATTCTTTACCATTTGCAATCATAAAATAGTCTAATATCTTCATTTTTTCAACATACGTAGCTATTACCCTCGAAAACTAAAACTTTTGAAATAGGAAAAGAGCCTTTAATAACATTCTTTACCATTTGCAATCATAAAATAGTCTAATATCTTCATTTTTTCAACATACGTAGCTATTACCCTCAAAAACTAAAACTTTTGACATAGGAAAAGAGCCTTTAATCACATTCTTTACCATTTGCAATCATAAAATAGTCTAATATCTTCATTTTTCAACATACGTAGCTATTACCCTCGAAAACTAAAACTTTTGAAATAGGAAAAGAGCCTTAATCACATTCTTTACCATTTGCAATCATAAAATAGTCTAATATCTTCATTTTTTCAACAAACGTAGCTATTAACCTCGAAAACTAAAACTTTTGACATAGGAAAAGAGCCTTTAATCACATTCTTTACCATTTGCAATCATAAAATAGTCCAATATCTTCATTTTGTCAACATACGTAGCTATTACCCTCGAAAACTAAAACTTTTGAAATAGGAAAAGAGCCTTTAATCACATTCTTTACCATGTGCAATCATAAAATAGTCTAATATCTTCATTTTTTCCACAGACATAGCTATTACCCTCGAAAACTAAAACTTTTGACATAGGAAAAGAGCCTTTAATCACATTCTTTACCATTTGCAATCATAAAATAGTCTAATATCTTCATTTTTTCAACATAGGTAGCTCTTACCCCCGAAAACTAAAACTTTTGAAATAGGAAAAGAGCCTTTAATCACATTCTTTACCATTTGCAATCATAAAATAGTCTAATATCTTCATTTTTTCAACATACGTAGCTATTACCCTCGAAAACTAAAACTTTTGAAATAGGAAAAGAGCCTTTAATCACATTCTTTAT
>NW_027068026.1:0-7134 GCF_032884065.1 Artemia franciscana
GCTTGCTCCAGAAAACCAGCCATTTCAGGTCCTAAATTTAAGAAGAATTCATAAGAAATCAATGAATATTTTTAATAATACAGCAAAAAAAATTGATAATAACTCAGTATATCACCTCTTCTGAATTAATTACTTAAGTAACAAAATCCTAATGTTACAATATAATAATATAATAAAAGATAATAGTAAGATAGTATAAGATAATATAATAATATATTATAACCTACTAAAATAATTCAGCCACTATGTTTCAAATATTCAAGAATAAAATAGTTTCAGGAAATGAAGTAGGATACTCTAAGAGGCAATGTCATTTGAACGAATACTTCAAAAGCTGTTCTCAGCGACAGAGAAAAGATAAACGAAAACCGTAACGGTTGTTAATAGTTAAAATGTTGTTAATAGTTAAAATGGTTGTTAATAGTTATGGAATAAAAATGAGAGCCAATTTAAAAGAGCATCACAATTATCCTAAGGGATCCAATCCCAATTATCACATTATTCCAAGGGAATACTGCTAAGACTAAGATGTGGATCACCTGTGGAAGAAAAATCGAGTAGTTTTGAGGGTGAGGGTTTGTTGAACTCTTTGACGTTTTTGTTAGTTGCGTTTATGTGCTGTAAAGTGATTTGTGAAATATATAACCCTCTTGTGTCTACCCAAGGCATTTAGAGTCTCAAAATAGTGGTAAACTTTTTTATACTTTCTATATGTTTATACTATATGTTTATAGTGAAAGCGGGGTTTTTCCTCATTGGTTTCTGTGGTATTAGCCGCTCAATGTGTATAAATTGCCGTGCACTATGTACAATATGTATGTATTTATTCGTACGGGAATTATTTGAAAGTAAGATCTTATTAACTGACAGTATACAAAAGAACAAGTTATATGAAAACATGGTTTTATCCCACTTCCTATGCCTATAAAATTAAAGGCCTAGATGGCTAGACCGTATTTTTCTATTGAAGGGTGGCAGCCTGCTAACGGTTGTGTTTTTGAACGTCCATCTTGGGCCAATCAAAAAGCAGCTCCCTTGAATGGGGTCAAAAGAGGTCACAAAGGGTTCAAAGGAAATTGGAAGACTCTAAAAAGGGTTAAAGAGTTAAGCTCTGAATGTAGTGGTGTGGAGGAGGAGCGTGTGCAGCTGTGTTGCCTTCAGGCGGGTTTGTGCTTCAATGAGTTGTTACTCATTAACGTTGTTACTCATTGTGAGCTGTTACTCATTAACTCATTAATGACTTGTAAGGGATGACCGAATTTTTTCAACTGATCTGAACAGAAACTAACTGAATATTTACTTGATAAAGACTTTTATAAAGGCTGGACGTGAAATCTGGATTTTGAGACAAAATTCAGTTTCCATTGGAGCTAATGCTTGCCAGTCCACATTGCGCTGTTGAGCTGGAGTAGTATCAATTCAATGTAGACTGAAAAAGCTCCTGTTACAGGAATATCATATACAAAAATTAATACACAATAATAATATGTTTGCCCTATTTTGGCTTGCTGTTTTGAAACATCGGATGGCAACACATGCTGCTTGAAGATGATGTCTGGCATCAGGCAAGGTCGTGTTCTGTCACCTCTCCTCTTCGCCCTAGTTGTAGACTACACCTTTGGACAGATAAATGGGCTTGGAATCCCGATTGCAGGAAAACTTCTTCAGGTTTTCCTGTAGTAGCAGTAGAAGCATATTATGAACTTAGAATTATGGGTTGATTTTATTTGATTTTTAATAATCCGTAATTTGGAACTAGCGCATTGTTTTTCCTATGGCTCAGTAAACGATTATGTATCGTACATAATACTTAAATATATACAAAAATTATCTCTAGAAATTGTAATAAAAAGAATATTTTAGGTAAAATTTTCCATATATCTCTAGAACAATAATTTGACTGTTTTTTTATTTTAAAGTGCTAAATTTTTTATTTATACTTTTACATAATGACATTCATGTTTAAGCTACGGAAATTCAGACTTTACGATATGATTATCAAGCAATAATTTCGTCAGGACCTGTTCTACGTCATCCTCAGGATTGTTAAACTTTAAAATTTGCGCCATGGAGGTAGAAAAAATAAACCAAAAACGAAGGCACTAATAAGACAAAAATATAAGCAATAAGTAGTCTTAGACAATATAAAATAGAAACAATTTTAGAAAATGCAATTGTAGCTTCGACTTTGTTGGACACTATCTGTTATTAAATAAAAAAAACAAAATTTTTTAACTGAAAGTAAGGAGCGACATTAAGACTTAAAACGCACAGAAATTACTTCGTATATGAAAGAGGCTGCTTCCTCATCAACGCCCCGCTCTTTACGCTGAAGTTTGACTCTTTCTCTCAATTCTTCTTTTTAAAACAGTAAAAAACTTTAGCGTAAAGAGCGGGACGTTGATGAGGAAGCAGCCTCTTTCATATACGAAGTAATTTCTGTGCGTTTTAAGTTTTAATGTGGCTCCTTACTTTCAGTTAAAAAAACTTGTTTTTTTTATTTAATTTCTGAACGTTTTTGAATCAATGCATGTTTTGATTTTGGCTCTCCGCAGAGGAATAATCAAAACGAAATTTGCATTTTTTTTTTGACTTAATGGCTTTTGAGAAAAAAAGAGCGGGGGACGAAACCTAGTTGCCCCCCGATTTTTTGGTTAATTAAAAAGGCAACTAGAACTTTTAATTTTTTACGAATCTTTTTATTGGTAAAAGATTTACGTAACTTATAAATTAGCTTACGTAAAGAACTTTTGTATTCTCATGTTTTTATTACATATATGAGGGGATTCGCCCCATCGTCAGTACCTCGCTCTTTACACTAAAGCTTAAATTTTATCCCAATTCATTAAGAATGACCCCCTGAATCACAAAAGCCGTAGAATAAGTAGTTGAAATTACTGAAAATACTTTAGCGTAAAGAGCGAGGTATTAGAAGGAGGTGAGCCCCTCATATGGGTAATAGTTTCTGTTTGTTTTAAGTTTTATTGCTGTTCCTTACTTCCAGCTGAAAAAGCTTTTTCACTTTTATTTTTTAATTGTTTCTTGTTAAATAATGCTAGTAGCCTATATCCTGCTCTCCCTTCATGGAAATTTTCTTCTCCCATTACAAATTCTCTAAGGAAAGTTCCCCCAGCATATCCCCCTCTTCTCAACCCCTCCCCCAAACCAAAAAAATCCTCCTGAAAACGCCTGTATACTTCCCAATAACCATTACTATATGTAAGCACAGGTCAAAGTTTGTAACTTGTTGCCCCTCCCACGGGGACTGTGGGGGAGTAAGTCGTCCCCAAAGACATAGTTATAAGGTTTTTCGACTACGCTGAATAAAATGGCTATCTCAGAATTTTGATCCGTTGACTTTGGGAAAATAATTAGCGTGGGAGGGGGCCTAGGTGCCCTCCAATTTTTTCAGTCACTTTAAAAGGGCACTAGAACTTTATATTTCCGTTAGAATGAGCCCTCTTGCAACATTCTAGGACAACTGGGTCGATATAATCACCCCTGGGAAAAAAAAAAAAAAAAAAAAACAACAAACAAACAAACAAATAGACACGCATCCGTGATCTGCCTTCTGGCAAAAAATACAAAATTAAACATTCTTGTAGATAGGAGCTTGAAACTTCTACAGTAGAATTCTCTGATACGCTGAATCTGATGGTGTGATTTTCGTTAAGATTCTATGACTTTTAAAGGGCGTTTCCCCCCTATTTTCTAAAATAACGCAAATTTTCTCAGGCTCGTAACTTGATGGGTAAGACTAAACTTGATGAAACTTATATATTTAAAACCAGCATTAAAATGCGATTCTTTTGATGTAGCTATTGGTATCAAAATTCCATTTTTTAGAGTTTTGGTTACTATTGAGCCGGGTCGCTCCTTACTACAGTTCGTTACCACGAACTGTTTGATTACAAGTTTATTTACTTATAACCCACAAATACGAAAATAAATAAGGGGGTAATTCTACAATTTTTCATCAAAAACTCTTTTTATGGTAGAAGATATAGACTACTACTACTACTAACAACTCATCGCAGCACCAAGCCGCCTGAGATCAAAAAAGCTACACACGCTCCCTTTCCATCCCAATCTATTCATATCCTCTTTACACCCTCCCAAGAAGTTGCAATTTCCCTTAAATATTTCATTGTGACAGCCACCCACCCCAACTACGGACGACCTGCTTTCTGTTTAGCCCTAGGCGATTGGCCGACAAGGACAATCTTCGGTAATTTGTCGTCCTTCATCCGCAGAACGTGCTTTAGTCATCTCTACCTTGTCTCATTGCAGCCATAGAAAACGGGTTTGAATCATAATTCTCGTACAG
The DNA here is from genome assembly GCF_032884065.1 of Artemia franciscana. Taxonomy (NCBI): domain Eukaryota; kingdom Metazoa; phylum Arthropoda; class Branchiopoda; order Anostraca; family Artemiidae; genus Artemia; species Artemia franciscana. The sequence goes on from NW_027068026.1 coordinate 4,328, forward strand.
CCTACTGTTTGAATTACGGTCAGTCAGCCTGGTACCCAGAACAATCCTTAGACAATTTCTCTAGAAAACTTCTAGCAAATCTTCATCCGCTTTTTGGAGTGCCTATGCTTCAGAATCATATTTGACCATTATCAGCCTCGTCAGCCTTTGTTTACAAGGAAGATGGGATTTTTTCAATTGATGGGTCACTGGGCCCCATATCTGACTTATTGTGAATTCACCATGATATCTGTTAAGACCATGGTGGTTTTTAGAAATATTTGTGATCTATCTAATGTTTTATTTTTAAAATGCAGGTAAATACAAGCCAAAAGTCTTGTTCGGTCAAAGACTATGTTTTGTAGTAATTATCTAGAAACTAAGAATGCATAGTGCCGAATTTTTGGGGAAATGTCATTTTCTTTTAGCCAAAATTCTTCAGTTCCTTTTATTTTGAATTTTGTTTATTCAAATATGTTATGTAAAACTAACAACCATTTACCTAGGAACTACAAGGATTTCTAAAGTACTAGAGTTTTCTGCTGATTTCTTTTACATTAAAAGAGTAAATTTTAATTTACACCTTGAATTTTTAGATTTTTTGGACTCCACACCAGATGATATGAAGATACACATACCAAAAGCCCTTGCTTTTGAATTTTTTTCGTATTGGTACTCCTCAGTGTTCTGCTCTCAGCAGGCTGAAACAAGTAAGTTGGAATTTATATATAAAATACAAGGAATGTTTTTTTAAATATAAGTTTATATAAGTTGGAATTTATACAAGTAAGTTGAAATTTATATGAATTGAAATTCTGGTAAAGAAGTAGAAGTATTGCATTATACATCCTTATGGGCTATTAAAGAATTATATGCGCGTTTTTAGCTTTGGGTGGGAATGGGTGGGGGGCTATGGTAATTCACAAAAGCATTAGAACAAAACTTACGAAATTTATGTTTTGTCTCCTGTGAAACCGAGGAAATATTCTCTTCCTTCTTTTTGGGGCAACGAGATATTGTTTTGACCACTTGACCATTTTTCTACTTGTCTCTACCATATATCTACTTATATCTCTTGTAAGTGTCCATATCTCCCAGCCAATCATCAATCTTCAGCTCCTGAAACAATCAATCAATCAATCAATCTGTTTATTAAGAGAAAAATAAAGTTACAAAGCATTAGACCCCACAAAGGCTCTTTGGCCTGTGATGGTGGGAGACTAAACATTACATCAATTAATATAGAGAAAAGCAACAAAAAACAACAATGACATATATGCTTACGTAGCAAAATCAATTAATAAAGGAAGTGAAAAAAAAATGTGTATAGAAAAAAGAAAAGAAAAGAAAAACAACAAAAGCAAAATAAAGAATCACGCGGTCTTCTATAAGTACCTGAAGCCTTAAGGTACGTGGCCACTTTTCTTTGTAAAGATTGTCCGCAATCAGTAAGTTCATTTAAAAATGACAAATTTTCATTTAAAGCTTTGTGTTTTTTTTGGAATTGTGTTTTTTGTGTTTTTTTTCTTGTATTTTTTTTTCCTGTTTTGCCTCAATCCATGGCAAGTCGAACTCCTGAAGTACTCCTCAGCGTTCTGTTCTCAGCCGACAGAAAAAAGCAAGTTAATTCATTTAAAGTCATGCTAAAGGAGTATTATTGCATTATATATGTTCATGAACTAAAAAAGAAATACATGTATTTTTTGTGTAGGGCGGGGGGAGTTTAACATTGTCTGAAAACTATACAGATCATCCGATCATTTCATCAAAGATCCTTTGGATAAATAAAAATCATGAGAAACCAGGGTCGTTGCACGTTATGCCCCCTCCTGCCCAAGACAGGCTCGTGCCTGGAATTTTATTTGTTGTGACTAGTCCTTGTTTGTACCGCTTCAGCTTGTGAAGTGATGCACCTCTTAACGGAATATCGTCTTTTCACTGGCTGATTATTGGCGTGCTAGCTACCACTTGAACATTGACTTTCTCGCAGTAGCACACTAGCTTTTCTACAATTTTTTGGGGGGATGGGGGCGGGTGGGTTGTGGGATATCGGCAGGTCGTTCACTAATGAAATTCACTTTAGAACAATCATAAATTAGATGGTCATATTGTTTATTATCAAACAATCTCAAAGTTAAAGTCTTACATTGAATTATTAAAACCCATAGGAGTACAGAGATTGGCTCCCTCATGGAGTCAGAGTTTTGATATTACTTAAACGTTTTTTAGTATTATCTTAACTTGCTTATACAAAAAACGTAAAATTTTTCTATTTTGTATGTTTTTCCTTCTTTTCAACACATTTTTTTAATAAGAAAATAACATAAATAAAAAATTATTTCCAAAAATGTAACTCCGTAAATGGGCAAAGTTGAATGTCAGCTACGAAATAATCTCAAGATTGAAGTCTACGTTGAATTATTAAAACCGTACGAGTGCAGAGATTGGCTCCCTCATTGAGTCAGAGTTTTGATATTGCTTAAACGTTTTTATCTTAACATTATCTTAACTTGCTTATAAAAAAAGTAAAATATTTCTATTTTCTATGTTTTTCCTTCTTTTCAACATACTGTTTAACAAGAAAACAAAATGAATAAAAATTATTTCCAATAATGTAACTCAGTAAATGGATAAAGCTGAATCTCAGCTATTAAATAATCTCAAAATTGCTAGGTTTATCAGTTTATAGCTATGTCTGTCAAAAGCAGGTGATCTGTTTCCCCTTTCTGTTCTGTTTGTTGGAAAAATAGAAACAGGTTAGACAAAAACAGAAACAGAAGTGAAAATAGAAATGGAAAAAAGCAGATGAAAAAAACAGAACAGAAACA